>NC_136641.1:16683353-16835853 GCF_949748355.1 Melanostigma gelatinosum
TGCACACCCACGGGGTGGTCCTGCTTCATCAACCCTTTATAGAGGAACACTTAGACTGGACAAGGATAGACCTGCTCTGACCTAGGTCTGACCTGACAATGACCTATGTGTTTACGTTTCATGAATCATAGGCCTCGGCACTGTTCTCTGCAGTGGAAATTGTTAACTCAGGGTGTTGTCAGACTGAGGTTAAGGAAGGGCTTGAATGTGTGGTCAGTGCATTACTGCACGTTCCTGTCAAGGTTTAAATGAATAGTTTTTGGACAACTATTTACCTTGGAAGAGCACGTCAGGACCTCAGTGTTTCACGGTTTACCGTTAGTTGTCCAATGTGCCATTTGGAATAAAGTCTGGATTCCTCCGTCGTCTCTGCCTCATCAGCTGAGCTTCAAGTGCAGGAAAACTAAACCGACCATAATCAATACATAAAATTAAGTTAACCGATATGATCAGAAATGTTCATATTTCAGGCAGTGTTAATCACAGAGGCTGTTGTCTAGGACATGAGAACATGCACACACATGTTGACAGATTTAGTCTGAGTATGTGTGGTTAGTTACTGAGCAAATAAAGTGGGTTTGTCAGCAGGTTTCACCCCACAGCGAAAATCCCAGTTTGGCTCAACACTCAGTCAGTGGCACCTGCTTGGCTCAGCTCAGCTGTGAGTGTGTGGGGATGTAGAAACTCCAGAATACATGTGTGAGCATCACAGCGTATGTGCGTACAGAAGGTAAAGATGGACGTGTTTATTTTCATACATAGATGCTAGACTCTGACCTGAACTTTCTACCAACCCTGTTTCTTGTTTGGGAAAGGCCGAAGGTCAGTCTGATTCAGTCAGGAGAAAAACACAGACATGACAGAGGATCACAAATTCATGTGTCATAATGTCTGACTAGAATCTATCACAGTCGTATGAAACTTATTGTGTTGAAGTTTCTATTTTATGCCTTCCACCAAATGTTAGCAGACAGTGAGGAGACGAGGAGGAGCAGGGCGGGTCTGTGTATTTCATGGTGCGATGAACAAGCCTTTATTAACAATGTGAGTTTATTTTTTGACCTCTCCGCCTCCTAGATATTCCTTCCCTTCTTCCTCTCATTTCAGCATTCACTCTGAGTTGGGGGCATGTGCACGATTGTTTGGTATTGCTTTTGGCTGACTCACAACAGAGAAGGTGCTCCACAGTGATGTATCCTCTCGTGTAAACTCTCAGGTCAACTGTTACTCACTGAGGTTCTTCCCTTTGGCATTACCATCTGAACTCTCTGTGGATTTGCTTCATCCTCGCTTCAGCCCTGAAGACCTGAACATTTTGGACTTCTCTCTCCAAGTGAAACAGCTTTAACTGATACAATTTTTAACAATGCAAATGCCAAGGACATGGATCACGTTCATTTGCCTCTGTGGCACAGCTTTATCAGGACAAGGCCGTAACTCTGTGCATGACATGGATGCATACTTGGAAACCTCTTTTGAGACACCTGACTTAGAAACAGCAGCAGTTCATCCACCTGGAATTGATACAGGAGTGACCTTGTTGGATACATATGCTTCAAGTGTAGCCCTCCCTTCTGGTAAGATGAGAGTTCTAATCTTTCAAATGCTGCCTGTTTCTGTCTGCATGATCTTGGCTAATAAATGCTTTAATAACTGAACTACTTTTACATAACTAAGCACACAATGCTGAGTGAAAGGCTCAGTTATTATTTTGATTTCTTTATGTCTATTAATTGTCTTTTTCTGCTCGGCTTTGTGAATGGCGAAGAAGAGACTGATCAACGTCTCCAAATGGAGGCAGAGAAGGAGAGGGAGCATCAAGGAGTTGAGTTCAGAAAGCTGGAGGCTGGTAGAAGAAGAAGAGGTGCTTGGGGGAAAAGGAAACACGCAGCTACTGTGGAGGCCACTGCGTATCGAATAGTATGGCACTTGTTCTACCATGTGGACACAGAAATACATATTTATGAATAAATAAAAATGGGGCATCCACATACGTTGATTTGTTCCTTTGTTGAAACGTGTCGGTGACTTCCGGCTGCTTATTGCAGGCAGGACTTGGGCAACCCCTGACGGGCTTTAGAAAGCGTGTGAAAGGAGAGGAGGAAACCAGCGCTCTTATTGCTGCACTTAAGGAGCTTCATGCTGATAAGCAACGGCTTATGGATGAAGGGAGAGCACAAGAGGAGGAGGGGGAAGAAGAAGAAGAAGATGATGACGACGATGATGATGATGATGATGACGACGATGATGATGACGACGATGATGATGACGATGAGGAGGAGGAGGAGGAGGAGGAGGAAGAGGTTTGATCTTTGTTGTTTTTACTTCAGTTAATTGAATCATTCATGAAGCAATTGTTTGTCATATAATTTATTCTTTAATCTGTTGTGTCAGGAAGAGGAGGAGGAGGAGGAAGAAGAAGTAGTGGAAGAGGAAGAGGAAGAGGAAGAAGAAGAGGCAACTGAGGCTCCCAGCAATCAAACAGAAACTCACTCCAGCACTACAGAGTCTCCTCTCAGCGAGTGTCAGACTGCTGACAGAGAAATCAGCTGCAGGGGCGTCGGCATGACTCTCCTGCCAATCATCCACAACCCGCTAGCCACAAATCTGGACATGGCAGGTGTGTGTGAGTGTGTGTGTGCGTGTGTGTATGTGTTGTGGTGGTGGAGGATGCATCACACGAAATGAGCCATGTTAGGGGGATGGTACAAATTAGAGTGAACTCTATAAAAAGTAATATAGCAGTGTTATTGATTACAATTGAACTGGTTTATTATTAAATCAGCTTATTCATTAAGTTTTCCAGTAGTTCTAATTCCAACTTTGATGCCACTAGCCATGAATTCTTCTTATTTTAACAAGTATAACCACTTAGTACATAGTATTTGGCAAGAACAGCATAGGTTAAGATGGTGAACCATTCAACTGAAAACTAAAATAACAAAGTACGTTGACTGATGATATTGTTTGTATCAAAACAAAAGATCCAGCACAGATATGTCAACATTACGTGACCTGTGAGCCAAGTGATTCCCCCTATGACGCTCATGTGAAATGGCTGTACAAGCCGCTTCTTCTACATATATGTGTACGTATATATACAGTACATAACATACCATGTGACTTGTTTTCAAAGAGAACAACATCAGAATCGTCAGTCCACACGTTTTCTCTGGTGTGCCGAACCTGGACACACTGGACCTGAGCAAAAACAAACTGGATGATGAGTCGTTCAGCCAACACCCCCTGTCGGTGAGTAACACCTCTCTTCTTCACTGTCGGCCTCAACAGTCCAGTCTAAGAGCCTCTTCTGCAAGTACATCACAGCCATACAGTTGTACTCTGCATGTTTAATTGTGCTTGAATGGACATCTCACTGCTATGTTCGGGTTCAAGTGAAGGTACGTGTACGTGTGATACAAATGCAAAAGGTCACACAGTGTCACATTGATATGATGCAACCCAGAACCAGACTCATCCAATGAAATCAAACTGCAGAGCTGCTGCAGTGCCAGCAGTCGCAAACCCGCAGCTCCAGACCAGAAGTACGAGTCCAGCCGGCTCTACCAACGGGCAAGGGAGTGTTACAACTGTCGTCTTTTCTGTTTTGAATGAATGTATTTGCCCAAAAGAGAAAAACCAAAGAAGGAGAGGCAAAGCCCAGAGGAAGCTTTAAACTTAAGTGTTAATAAAATCAGTTAACATTTGCTCTCTTGTCCGATGGTCAAGTGTCTGAAAAAGCTTTGTTATGCCAAGATAAATAAAAACAAGTGTTCAAAACCTCTTGTAGCTAATATATTATGATTAAGAGCTATGAGCTGATTTGCAATTCTATTTCAGGAACAGACAATATAAAATACGGCCTTCAGACCAGCAAACAACTATTTACGCTGTAAAGATACGGTGTAGTAACGTCCACCTGAGCAGAGAATGAAGTCACTCTCCCTCTGCTCGTGTTCTTATCTGACCTTCTCCTTGCTCTGTTGACATAGCCAGGCCGCACATGCTTTTAGTGCACGTTTGTGCATGTGAGCCTGCCCCACCGGTTAGTTCAGGGCCGCCACTCTGCACTGCTCTCATATGGCGGTCACAGTTGATAACACTGTCTCCAACACATGGTGGAATCCAAGCACCCATCCTCCGACTCCCCCTCAAGTAAACACTATTAACTCTGTGAGCACTTTTCACATAGTTTGCGCGCGGTTTGCACCATCAGCTACGAGCCATCACTGTGTTGAGAGGCAATCAAAAATACTCCCAATCTGGTATTATGCACCTTTAAGTGTTAAATATCAATCCTCAACAAAGATATACAGCAAAAAGCAGGCAACACTGACATGTCTTCACCTGCAGGTTTAAACTGTAGAGACTATTATTTTCCTTTCCTATGGGTGGCGTAGGTAAGCCTGTGTAGATTTGGTCTGACTCAAAAATGCTCCTTCTTCTGAAGAATATGCAGCCTGCTGAATGTGAATGGCTTTTACAACACACTTTGCATCTAATTCAAATAAAAAGCAGGCTGTATCCTGTATCATTACAGTAATAAAAGAGCATTCAAAATTGCATTAACTAATCCTTTCTAAGAATAACCTCGGGTCTAACCTCTAAATGACCACAGGCCAAACTCAGATCCTGACCACACCGAGGCAGCCCACCACACTCTGACCAATCATTACGCTCCACCACCAGTATAGTCTCCCACGATTGGCTGGACAGACCTGTTGGAAAACAGCTGCAGCAAATGACTTGAAAAGTAAAAGTTTCTTTTTTCATTTTTTGCTCAGATCCACAGTAATGACAGAGGACTGATGAACTGGCTTGAAGAATCCTGCGAAAGATTCAGTCCACTGCTTTTAGTTGACACAGATCAACCACAATGGCTCTAACTGAAGAGCCAGTGCAGCGTGGCTTTGCTAAAAATACAACATGATAGATGACATGGAAGAGATGCATAGATTTGGTGTATTTCTGTGAACTCTGTGATTGTGACCTTCCCGGCAAGTTGGGATGGAAAATGATGGATTATGAAGTTTCATTCAGTCAGTTTTACCTTTCTAGCCTGTTCACCATGCTTCGTGCTTTCATGCTTCGTGTCATGCAGAACTTGACCTTTCTGAAGAAGCTGAACCTCGACGGCAACCAGTTTACCAGCATCCCAGCACTGCCGCCATCTCTGGAGGAGCTCAAGATTAGCAACAACAAGCTCAGTGCACTCAGCCCTCACAGCTTCAAAGGTAGGGGGTGTGTCTGTGTACATGGAAGAGAAACGTCTTGTATGGAAAATAATGTAATTTAGTATTCCCCTCTAGGTTTGATGAACCTGTTGAATCTGGAGCTTAAGGAGAACACTCTCCATGAGGGCAGTGTGTCACCTCAAGCCTTCAGACCGCTGGAGAGACTTCTGGGCCTCCAGTTGGACAACAACCGCTTCCGTTCCCTCCCCCTGGGCCTCCCCCCCTCTCTTCAGGTGCACTGATATCACTTTACTGAATCTTGTAGGGAAAACCCTTCTCCTTAAAGTGTTGAAGACAATAATTTATGTCCCTGTCTTTCTGTCTTTCTTTTTGCATAGGAGCTGGCGATGAATGGAAATCTGATTGAAGAGGTGACAGAGGAGGCAGTGAGGGGCTATGTCCATTTGAGAGTGCTGGAACTGAGTCACAACCTGCTGCATGAGCAAGGCATCGCTACCCACGCCTGGAATCATCTCAAGTACGTCCATCCATCCATCTATCCGTCCGTCCGTCCGTCCATCCATCTATCCGTCCGTCCGTCCGTCCATCCATCTATCCGTCCGGCCATCTGTCCACCCGTCCATCCATCCATCCACCCGTCCATCCGTCCACCCGTCCATCCACCTGGCCGTCCCTCCGTCCATCCATCCATCCATCCATCCATCCATCCATCCATCCATCCATCCATCCATCCATCCATAGCTACTGATTTAAAAAAGAATGATCTGAAGTTCCTCCATCAGCCACAAGAGGGTAGACTGGTATTGTTTGAAATTCTGAACACTTTTGTTGTCATTTCACACACAAATGTTTCTGTCCCCCCCCCACACACACACACATACCACACAAATCACAGAAGTTATGACAGCTGACCTTGTGTAGTTAGACGAGCAGGCTTATGAGGGACAGCTTCAGGGCAACTGCGTGCCTGTATGTGTCTGTTTGTGTACGTATGTCTCAGTGAGTGTCTATGGTGGTGGTGGTGGTGGTGTGTGTGTGTGTGTGTGTGTGTGTGTGTGTGTGTGTGCGCGTGCGTGTGCCTGTTGTTTAAATATAGTGAATTCCAGTGGTGTTGTTTTCTTTGCTCCCTTGGATCCTTGTGAACCACAGTGGGAGCTTCAGGGAAAACTGATGGAAAACATTCTTGGGAAAGGGCAATTGTACCAACTTGGGGTTTCACTGTATGAATGGATGATTATGTGAAAGTCTACGTAGAAATCTGAAATTGGGACAATAAATTCAGGGGAAATTTGACTGAAGAAATTGCGAGATGTTTTTATCAAAAATGGCAACTGTAAAACACAAAATCTTGTCCAAAGAGGGACAGGGAGATAATGTGAAGAGAGAAAGAGTTTTGAGTGAAGTTAAAATGGAGCTAGGCAGCACTCCGAGCCTTCGCTTGACTTCTGACTAGAATCTATTTGACACCTGACACTTGACCTCATTAGGGGCGACAGCAGAGGTCTTCCCATTGGCACTGCAGGCTTATTAGCTGGTCCTCCATCTTAAAAGCTTTCTTCAGCACGGCACAGACAAGAGAGTGGAAACAAATTCAGCTTGAGACTGAACTCCGCTACCACAGCAGTAGCTGAGACCTTAAAGGGCAGAGGTTATTAACCATGAAACAAGTTGGTTGGAATCTATTTTATTCTGCAGACTTTGAATAATTAAATCCACACTGAGGTACTTGTGGAGAAATGTATTCCTCATGTACCTCTGCAGTGGTGTGTGGAACAATGAGAGGGACTGACGCAGAGTGAAAAGTAAATTGCTTAATGATAAAGCAAACTGCAGTGTGCTGGTTCTGGTTAGTGGAGTCTGTGTTATTGCTGCCTCCTGCTGGGCTTCAGTGATTAGAGGTACCAGTGAGGGTTACAGGGAGCTGGGGAGGGCAGTTTGTACTTTAGATACATCTCAGATTTACTGTGTCCCAGATCCCATTTATTTGTACTCTGTAAACTTATCCCAGATTAGTTTGTGTTCCTCTGGGTGTGTTTACATTTGCTGCCAATGTGTGAACATTCTGTAAACACACGCACATGCTTAAGTGGTGTAATTAATTGTACTTCAGTAATGTTCCTCAATACAGCTTTTAGGTACTTGAACTTAAGTGTTACCATTATGGTACTTTATACTTTTTAATTGATTAAATGATTGTACTTTTTATCCCACTTTAACGTTAGTTACTAGTTGTTTTGTTTTTACGAAGTAATGATTATTATACATACTATACTTTAACCACAGCCCTAGGATTAGGGTTTAAAGTGTAGTATGTTAAAAAATGTTTCCTTTTTTATAATTAGATAATAAAAAATATAATATCATGGCTGACATGTTCTGCATATTAAGTACTTCCACTTTTGAAACTTTAAGTATATTTTGCTGGCAATACTTTAAAATGCCTCTCCTCAGGGGCCCAATCAGCTTTCATCCTCAGACACACAGATAACAAAATAAAAAAACACACACACACACGCGCTTGTTTAGCATCTTCTTCTGGCTCTTTATGAACCTGTCAGTTTAAATAACTGTCTTAAATGTCTCCATATCTGCTCTTCCTCCACTCGATAAAAACTTACCAGCCATCACTGCTGCAAGCCACCAGGCCTGAATCCAACTCCACAAATTCACCGACACAACCAGAGCATGTTCACATTACTTCCACTGATTAAAGCTGCATAATCACATTCAAAAATAGATATATTTCATGAGTTATATGCTTTAAATTGCAGTTTTGAATTCATGCCATCAAATAAAGCTTAAAGTACGTAATACTACACGTCTTCTACATCGAAAACATAACAGACTTGTAAATGTGTCATCAGATTAGAAATGATCGAGTGAAATGACATTGTTATGTTTTATTAATAAGTGACACAGAACAGAATTGTTGTTGAAACGTTGCAGCTTTGACTGATGGAATCTTTGTCCATTTGTTTTTTTTCCCATTGTGTCACTTTGCCAGAGAGGCTGTCGTTGGAGACGACATGCATCTCAGACCGACTGCATGTACGCACAGGTTCACTGATCGCCACACCAAAAGATGTGTCGTGTTATGGTATAAGCCTGAGGACTTGAAACGAAAGCGCTTTTATCTTCGGATTAGGGTTAGGGTTAGGGTTAGCACAAATTGGTTTTGTAATAAGCTTATATAAATGGGAAAACAAGCAGCACACATGCACATGCCACCACACAAAAACACCCACCTACCAAAGCATCACACCGACGTGAAAACTTCTGAGTTTGATTTAAGTGATCTTTGGTTTTCATTAAGTCTGTACCCAACAGATATGACAAATGCCTTAAAATACGAATGACTTGATGTAGCTGAAGACCTCTTCGTTATCATCCATCCATCATCTCAGTCTCGTTCTATCTAGCCTGCCCGGCACGGCCGCTCTGCCTGACTACCTTACCTATCCTGGCGAGGTTGCCAAAGTGCATAAGCCAACTTGTGCAATGCTGGCAAGGTGGGCCATTGTGTTTAACATGTGTGTTTGTGTTGATGTGTGCGTGTGCCAGTTATTGGGAGTGGCGAGGGGGGAGGACTCCAAGAGGAGAGGGCTGTGTGTTCCTCTGCTCATTAATACCATGTGGAGCTCTAAGCAGCGGTGGACTGCTGCTGAGCTTCCTGGCAATTTAGAATACGAATCAGCACACAACTGGTCTGAACTGCAACTGAGATCTGAATTTTCACAGAAATCTATAACTACCACAAAACCTATAGGTAAAATAACAAGCCTGCCTGACACTCGTATGTTTTTTTTTCCAGTAAAACATTTATCGTTGTATTAATGTGATGTTTTATTATGAGCTGTGCTTTAAACTCACAACAGCTGTGTTGGATCTTAAAACAAAAACACTGAACCCCCGTAAGGCACCTTCACCTCAGACCCCTGAAACTTGGTCCTCCGTCTATGGCCGTCCATTCTCTTTCCCGCAAACCAAACATTTTCGTAGCCCTTAATCCGCCGCTCAGCCACAAATTCCCCCGCAGACTGCCAGACTCTCTTACATTGCACCCCCTCAGGACATATTATTTCCCCCCCAGCTGCTCCCATGATTTCCCCGCTGCCTTGCCTCCCACTCTGCACTCCTAACTCCCTGCCTCCCCAACAGCACTATGCGGGAGCCCAGTAACTGTAAAACATCAGGTCTGCAGTTAAACGCCTTGGAAATAGAGTGGAAGTGGGCATCCATTATTATGTTGAATCTAGAGCTCTGTAAAACATGCCAACATGCTGACGTCAAGCAGATGTCTTGTTCAGCATGACCACCAGCGTACTTTAGCGTGTCAACATTTTTTCCCAGCTCTAAACACAAAGCACAGATGAGGCTGGTTAAAATGTTACGCAAGTATTTTGTCATAAACCAAAGTATTTCTGAGGGGCACATGAATGTGTGTATCAAACGTCATAGCAATCCAATCCAACAGTTGTTGAGACATCTCACACAAAACCACAAATGTTAACCTCATGTTGGCACTAGAGGAAAGGCTGGGGGATCACCACGTTTACAATCCATCTTGTAAATGTTGAGGTATTTCAGAGGATGAGTGCAAACGTTGACCTGCCGTTGGTGCTAGAGGAAAAAGTTGTCGTACGATGTATCCTCTGGGGACCGTGAATGTCATCAATGCAATCTTATAATTGTTGAGAGACCTCTGTCTGGACCAAAGTGATGGATGAGCCAACAGTCCAACAGCCTGACATGGCTGTTTAAAAATCAATGTATAAGTAGAATCTTTTATTTTCTTTTTATATTCTTGTAGATATGTCACCGAGAGTCATGATTCTTCTGTGTCTTCTCAGGTCCCTGAAGGCCTTGGACCTGTCCTACAACAAATTCACCTCGATCCCAATGAATCTGCCTCGTCGTCTCCATAAACTGAGCCTCCAACACAACAACATCAGTCACATCGCCGCCTTCACGTTCCGCCACATGCGGTCCAGCCTACAGTCCCTCCTTCTATCCCACAACACCTTGAGCAATGAGGGATTGGAACGAGTCTCTTTTGTTGGAGCGTACCGCTCACTGGGTGAGCTCCTATTGGACAACAACCGTCTGGGCGAGGTCCCTCGCTGCGTTCGACAGTTCAAGAACCTGCAGGTGTTGAGACTGGACAACAACCAGATCAGGTAGAAGCATACTTTCATGTGATTTTCAAAATGCAGGGACAAGCTAAATGCTTACTTGCTTGTTACCCAATCCTGTCCTACTACCATTAGCTCTGCCACTACAGCTCCCTTTGGAAATTACTCTGAGTAGCTTGGCAAAGCAGCAAGGAAGGATATCGTCACACATTCAGTGTTTTATGAAAAAACATTTATTAAAGCCAGCATTTCAACAAACGTCCTCATCATCGAACTAAAATGAAAGGTCTGTCTGTCTGTTTATATGTATATATCTGTATGTCTGTTCTTTGATTTTATCGACGTCCGCTTGACTTCACACTCTTGACAGATGCCTTACAGAGGACCAAAGGAAGAGCAGTGTTGACTGCAAGGTCGTGAAATCTACGGGACACATTTATTTGTAGTGCGTTATGTACTGTAGTGTATTCAGAGTGTAAACTGGTAGACCACCAAAAGACATGCTGGGTACAGCTCGCTCTCCATCACTCGCAGCTATATCAACTGTTACGCCCTCAAACGGCACACTGGTTGCCAAAGCACTTTTACAGCTCGCACTTTTTTGTGCATTTGGGGAAACTAACAAATCAGCACTTGTGGAAGGAAAACCTGAGATGTAGTATTTCTAAATGTAAGTGTACGTATCTTGTGGTTACAGGCTGGTGAGACAGTGGGCAGTGTGTCACCCTCGTAATTCTGGCTCCACCTTGGCTTCGATCCACTTGGAAGATAATCTGCTGGATGTGGAGAGGATTCCCCCAAATGCCTTCTCCTGTCTCACAGATGCTCAGGGACTGGTCCTCTATCCTCAACGGAGGCTCTAACATGACCAATAGACCACACCGTGGGAAGGGTTTACATGGACAAATACATACCCACAATGTACGCATGTGCATCAGTGTGACACACAGCTAACCAATACTTTCAGGGGGGTTTTCTGTGGGCAAGCTTTACAGAAAAGTAGCATCATCATGTAGTTTGCTTTGTCAGTCAGTGCTATTATCGTATGATCCCCAAACCCATCTTTTTCTTTCACATCTCACCTTTCATTCATATTTTTGAATGTGCAAATGTGTAATTTACACAGTTATGGAAATAATCATTTAAAAAAATGCTCTTTGAAGTGTAAATGATGAGTACACTGTGGTGGAATCAAGAGCTGCTCAAAGCACAGGTATTTTCATTCAAGTCTCTCGACTAAGTCTGGGGCTTGTTTGTGGAGCCTTTAGTCACTGTAAGTGGAAATAAAGCAGCGGTGTTTGGATGTGACAGTGATACCGGCTGGTCATCAAGCAGTCAAATCTTGGGACTGCAGCATGGGGTCCTTGAGAGATGGTGAAAATGTCTGGTGACACAGTGTGAACCTAAGGGCCCCATTAGGAAGGAAAATATAAACATCACGCAGGTTCCCTTATCACCAGATGACTTCAAACATAAACTTCCACCACCAACCGCTCAGCAAATAGAGACACTTTGACTGTGAGGGGGGGGGGCCTCAGTCCGGGCCTGCAAACATGTATGGATGACATAAGTCGCTGTCGGACTGTGTACAGTAATTGGGGTGCAAGTACAGTATATGTGCGTGAGAGGACTGGGGCTGCCCATTATTTTTTGTTAGCAGGAGGGAAGACGGTTACTGGAGCTAAGGGGAGAACAACAAGCTGACTTTCAAGACACAATACAGCGATTGTTCTCAGAAAGTCTCTGAGCTCAGTGAAAGATGAGAAAAGCAGCAGTTCATGCCTCGCTGATTCCAATAAGATGTGGCTGGAAGACCGAAAGGAGACGGAGAGCATGAGCACGCTCAGAGCTCTCTTACTGTTTGGGAACTAAAGCCACAGACGCTCTGTTCTGCCAACCTTGTTGACTTCCCAAATTGCAATGTTCTCTCTTTCTGTGTATCTTTCGGCACAACTGTATCTCACTTTCCGTATTCTGCTGCTTGTCCCTCGCCCTCCTGCACCGGTACCTACATGACAATGCACCATTCTTCGGCTCCTTGATCTCTTTGATGTGAGTGTGGAGTGTGCCCGCAACCTTTCTGCGTCACATACCCTTAACACAGTCTTGGTGGGAACATAACAGAGCCAGCAAACAAAGCACAAACCCTGTTGCATTGTTTTCACTGGAACAACCGTGTATCCCTCTCATCCTGTATTATTAACAAAAACTCTGAAGACACCTCAACTCACAATGTTTTACACCAAATACGGCTGCAACAAACATGATATCTGTATGTATTTGTAGTCTCACTCACACAAAAAAACCCGAAATATGTCATGGTCATGATGGAAGTGCAGCAGTCTCTCTAATTTGATAATTCACCCGTGCAAAGACAATTGGCAGTATGCCACTTAAAGTAATGCATATAATTAAAAGGATAAAATGTTGAGTCGTGCTCAGTGTCGTGATTTACAGGCGGTGCACTTGCCGTGTTACTCCATGTATGAGTTTTCAACAGAGAGCGGGGTTTCTGCTGCTCTAAATGAAGACCAGAAGGTCCCCTGCAGACTCTACAGTTTCAGACACACTCTGAGGGAGGCAGAGAGAGAAAGACAGTTAATACGAGAGAGAATGAAGCGGGGGTATTGAGAGGCGAGACCAACTGACAAAGTTAACAAGGTTATGAGAGCACAGAGCATGCATGGTTTGAACATGTAAGGTGAATACACACACAAATACACACACGCACACATACACACACACACACACACGCATATTTACTTTTCACTCTCTCAGCCTGGGCGTGTAATCACATGTTAGATTTCTGCTTTCGGTCTTGTGCATGTGGTGCAGTCTCCATTCTCCATAATTGTACAGTCATTTTGCAAACAGCACATTACTGTCTGACATTCACATTTATACTGCAGTTCCTGCATGTACAGGCGGAGAAGATCAAAACTGCATCAGATCTCTTTTCGCAGATTCCCTTCTTTGTAGTTTTGCACAGATGGATGCTCCAGCTTTGGTCTTAGATCCTTAAACCTCCCCTCCACGGCTTGTCACAAATTTGACGGGCTTGCCACTTCTTTGCTGTCCATCATCCCGTGTGTGACGTAACTAAACTGTTAAACCGACGTCCCATCACACCCAACAGATGTTTTGCATCCCGTCGAGCTGAGGCCAGAGCCTGTTTGATAAAGAAGTTGACCATAGAGCAGCGTAGTGCTTTTTATTTTCTTTTCTCCCCTACTCTCTCTGTTTTACCCAGCGACAGCCAGCAGCTTCCTGTGTTTGTTATTGGAGGAGCGGGGTAGGGGGGGGGGGGGGGGGGGGGGGGTGCTTGCTGATAAAACAAAAAAGCACCAGTACACACACAGAGAAGCCAGTAAAATAATCTCTTTTCTTGACTCAGATGGGCATCAGGCATAAGCAGATAAAGCAAGGAATGGAGAAAGCTGGACGGTAGAGGCAGAACAGGCCATCACCCCTGTTCTGCCTCTCCTTGATAGCCAGCAACATGAATGACTATGAAGTCAACTTTTATAGGTCTGCAATCCATATCAAGGAACACACTCGACACTTCGGTCAATTCTATTCACTTCTCACTCTTGCACTCAAAATCGTTACATACGTTCTCATACTCTTATGGTAGCACGTACCCAAGGGCTAACAAGTGGGTGTGCTAGAGACACGTTAGCTGAGCAATAGCAGGACAAAATGAGTTTAATTTGGATGCCAAGCCCTCTAGCTACAGACCAACACCATAATCAAGTGAACCACAGCGAGAGGGAGAGAGGGAGAGAGGGAGAGAGGGGCAGACAGAGAAGTAAAGGGTGAGAAACGGAGTGAAAGACTAAACCTACAAAATGAGGGAGAGAGGAAGCAGAGAGAGGAGGAATGTTATCTGCAAAGGCCTTTATCAAAACTCTGTCTCCTGCCAACACCCCTACAGGGCATTGATCTCGTCTGCATGCCTTTTCCGCCACTGTGGATACTGCGCTCTTTGAGAGAGAGGCAGGATATAAGTGAACAGAAATATGAGCACAGGATTGTGTGTCCGCTCTTGTATTGGTATGGAGGGTGAGGAAAATGATTATGATTTGCTGGTCAAAGTCCTGAAGCAGCAGAGCTCACGGATAACTCGTAGATAACTAACGCCTGTGTGGCCGACTTTGTACAGGGGCGGAAAAGTTCCCAGATGGTGTGGCTTGCCAAACTCGCTGCCTCTCTCTGGGTGCTGGCAATACGAAGAGGAAATCAGAGGGTCAGTGGGAAAGTAAAGTTCATCCTGCCAAAAAAAAAAAGAATTTTAATAGAAAACCGTGAGAAGATGCAAAATCATAGGTTTTATAATCACAGTCCCAGAAATAAAATAAAAATGTCTGCATGATTTTGGTGGAGCTCGGTGGTGTCGTTCTCTCCCAGTAATCAAAGAACTGTGTTGCTCAGTGTATGGATGATGGATGATGGATGATGGATGATGGATGATGGATGATGGATGATGGATGATGGATGATGGATGATGGATGATGGATGGATGGATAGATAGATAGATAGAATCTGTTTTAATACAGCTGCATAAAAACATATTTCTGTCGCTCTTTACTGTAATATGTTAGTATGGGAGCAACAATAACAGCTTACTGAGGGTTCCCGTGATGCCACTGCAGGGAAGTCTGTCTGATATGTTTCAGCTTTAGCTTGTGTTTTAATTAATTGGCGTTCCAAAATTAAAATGTCTTTTATCTACATTTTCTTCAAAGAAAGTTAAACTTGTCAATTACACCCTGAGATGCAAAGTTAATATACAGTGCACCGTCTCCTTCTCTTTCTGTTTCTTTCGTAAACATGGCCACAATGTTACTTTAGGGAAATGTTATATATATATACTATTGTATAATATTGTTATATATATATATATGTATATATATTATTTTCCCTAAAGTAACATTGTTCCCATATCATTCCCATAATATTATAAAGTTTTCGATGCTATTTGCATGATGTCACTTACTCACTGTAGGAGGCTCTCCCCTCCTCCTTCTTCTCTTCTTTCATCCAAAAAGGGAGGAGGCTGGCTTGTTAACTTTATGGGCTTGACCCCCCCCCCAGCTCTGAGTCATTTGCTCGGTTTGGACTGGAACTAGCACACACGGTGCCCTGACTCGGTTCACAGTGGCACACAGTGGCGGAGGAGCTGCGGCTGGATGTCACAGGGAAATACTGCAATAATCCGTAAATGTGATAAAAAAATATTGGACTTCAAAAAAATCTCCAGGATAATCTGACTCACGCAGGGAGAACCTTTGGAATAATATCTTAATTTGATCCATAAGGTAGGGGTGATGGGTTATTTTAATTTTACTTTCCAGTCTTGTAAATGGCCAGGGGGCAACTTTCCTCTTCCAGCTGATTTGTATTATGTTATTTAATTATATGCAAATGCCATGCTGATAAGAAATTATATTATTGTCAATATAATTTGAATTCTAGTAGCTTCGAACTCTTCTGCTACATCTAACATGTTCACATTTTTCGTACTTTGCTGAGATTTCTGTCACTAACTTTTATATTTTCAGTTGTCACGCTGTTTACATAGTTTGCACCTCGTAACCAATTGAATGTTTTTGTTATTGATTTGTTTCCTCCCTCACAATTATCACATTTAAATAAGTATCCCTATCATCCAGCTACCTGTTGCACGGCGCATGTGATGCTGTCATACTCCGGAGTAACACCAGATGGCGCAACGAGTCTCCAGAGACTGCTCGCTGGGAGCGATCATCAATAATGATAATTGGGTGAAACCTTTCTTTTCACTCACTTTATCCTTAAATCAACGCTCCCATGGGACTTCAAATGCAACACATGGCATTTACGTCCCTGCAACATGATCAAGGGGGAGAATCAGGATGGTGGAACGTGCCAATCAAGTCAACTCCTTCTGGTATAGACATCTGCCCTGCCCTAATTCACCCTCTGCACACAGGGCTCAGAATGTCATGTGTTGAGAGAACTGTGGTCTGAGAAACTCGCGTGGAGATTATAGCTTGCTGTGTTTTTATTTTGTCACGTAATAATGAAGCAAACAAACACTGAGGACTCCCCGCGGCCTCATTCTGTCTTGTGCTGATGACTTCATGTCCAGCAATGGTTCTGTAAAGAGACAGAGCAAACAGTGTCTGTCTGTGGGGTCGATGGTCAGACGGTCTTCATCTGTCTGTTTCCTGACCTTCCAGCCCGCCTGCCTATTAGCCAGCCTGTGGGTTGACCACCCTGCACCTGCTGGTCTGTCTGTTTGCTGATTCTCCTTGCCAGTCTGTCCTTCCACCTGTCTGTCGCATCATCATTTGGTCTAACTGCAAACTCACAGTTCCCCTGCAGCTTCATCATCATCTTCACCCTGCAGAGGGCTGTGTCATTTTATAAATTCAAGTCAAAGTTAAATTGAGCTCTGTCTTTGCCATGTATTGACAGTAGAATTAGCCGTTTGTTCCATTTTCTTTCTTTTTTTAACAGTAAGGTTTACTCTCTATTCATAGCCCAATTACAACCAGCACACACTTTGAAATAGTCCACATTCTTTGAATGAGACTCATCTGCCCACAGGCATGGATCCTCAGGTCAGTTGTCTTATTTGGCCCTTTTTTGTTCTTCTGCATTTCTTTGCTCTATGCTCTGCTCAGGCCTCGTCTCTCCAGCATTGAGCAGCTTGCCACCAGATCCAAGCTTGGCGGCATCAGAGAAGTTGCCAAGCAGTTCCTTTTTTTAGGAATTGCAGTCACCAAATTACAGCCACTGGGGCAGTTAACTCCACCCGAACGCTGCTACCGGACACGCCTTGCACTAACTGTGTGTCTGAAGAGCACATGAATTTGGGGTGTTTGTGTGTGTCACATGTGTGGAGTGAAGGAGACATGGCATAAGGAAGTGAGGCAGTTCAACCAAATGACCAGATCATTTTGGAGGCATTTCTGAGAATACATAGATTGTTTAAACGTGATTGAGTTTGTGTGTGTGTGTGTGTGTGTGTGTGTGTGTGTGTGTGTGTGTATTTGTGTTTAGGACAGCTTGCATTCCAACAAGCAAACATGTGTTTTTCTTTCTGGGGCGTTTATTGCAGCTTGGACCCTGTTCAGAATAACATGATGGTTTGAAAAACAAACTGTTACTGAAACAAATAAATACACCATGGAGCGACTCCAGCCAAAATAAGATTCTATTCTCTGCAACACAATACGAGGCCGTGTCAAATATATTGTGCGTTGATCACTTTGAACCACCCTGTGAAGTTAAACGGCACTGAGTGTTGATGTGGCGGCTGCCAATACACCAAGCGTTTTTGTGCCAGCTGGCACTTTTGGAGAGAACTTTGCCCCACCTTAACTCTTCTCTGCCAACGCAGTCTAAGGAGCAGAGCTTATGTGCTCCTGAATATGAATACTCAGATAAAATGAGGCAGCGTTTTATGTCTTGATCCATATTGTAAAGCTTAATGCATTTTGGCAGAGGGTTCGACATTTACATCAGACACAGATGAGAACAGCAGTTGTGAATGAAACGTGCTGTGATAAAAACAGATTGTGATGACTTTACAGTCATTTTTTCCCGTGAATAAAGGGTGGCAGCCATTCCTATGAGTCAAAAGAAAGTGGGGGTTGTGCGTAGGACTGGGTGGGAGGTAAGGTGCCTTTCTCTGGACCGCGGTCCTGGGAGACCAAACTCTGTGCTTTGTATCTCGGGGATGATTGTTCTTGGCGACACAAAGAGCATACATCTTAAATATATGTTTGTTTAGCTTGACAAGAGCAAATGCTGCCTTGTGGGAACTCGAGTCACATCAAAGTAATTGCGGTGGATGTGAGAGCAGACAAGTACCCAGCACTTGATGGATGGTGCATATAGGAAATGTAAAGCGAATCTCAAACGCTGGGTGTGGGAAACTCAAACAACTGATGCACTTGTAGGATGGATTGTTCACCAGATGGTGCTTTCAATGACACCACGGCGGTTTTTTTTGTTGTCTGTCAGCCTCCATTCACTCATGCATCCACCCCTGAATCCTGTCTCATCCTTCTATCCCTGTTGCTCTTTCTCCTCCCTTAATCCAGTTTCACCTTTTCAAATCCAAGAGTAAACCACTGGAATTAAAATCTTCATAAAAGTGTCTGTCTTCTGTTACCTGTTATGAAAGCCTCTTTGATATTATAGGTGTGTGTGTGTGTGTGTGTGAGTGCATTTTTGGCACAGATGGGGAACTTCCATCTTCCACTTCCAACTTCCACTTCTTCACTTCCTTGCTTTATTGAGGGAAAATAATCATTGCCACAGAGGAGACAGAGAAGCCGTCATCTTGTTAAGTGTTAGGGTTGTCAACATGGAGTTGTTGAACATCTTAATTCAAAAGGGTGGGCATTAATTCCACTGCATCCACTCTTCTCAGGAGGAGTTTTACAAGATCTTTGACACGGCTGCAGGGATTTTCTCCCATTCAAGAGCATTAGTGGGACACTGATGATGAGTGATGAGGCCTGGCTCACAGTTGGCGTTCCAATTCATGCCAAAGGTGTTATAGTACGACAATTTCTGTCTATTTGAACTGAAAGGCCTTGCTCAAACCCGGAAAAACCAGACACAAAAAAGAATGTATTTGCACCAGTGTGTCCACATACATTTGGCCAAATAGTGTACATTACTGATGACACTTTCCTTTCCTTAAACTTCCTTCTCGCCACAGCCAACACACAACTCCCACTCTTCTGCTGTCTCATAATGTCATTTTCCTCTTATTTTTTTTCCTTTCCATTTCCTCTTTCCATTTCCCCCCCCCCCCCCCCCCCCCCCCCCCCATTCCACAGCACCACGAAGACAAACACAGTGAGCGAGACAGGAACAGCCGTTGATCCATCCCTCCATTAAACCACTCTTGGCCTTTGGATAGGAGCAGGACAATTAAGATTGAAGCCTTTGGTTTGTTTTTCGTCTAGGACCGGATGTTTGGCGGCTCACAACTTTACTGAAGGCAAAGGAGAGGAATTTGTAAATTAACACACACACACACACACACCTACACACACACACACACACACACACACACACACACGCACACACACACACACACACACACACACACTCATACACACATACCAGGGCCAGATAAAAGTGGTCATTACAGTCACAGAGGCTGCTTGGTTGTGGGATGTAGTTTAGTCTTCTTGTTATGTTGTGTTTATAGTCTTAGACGTCATTCCTGGATGATGATAGACTATTTATGTTCCTGTCTACCTTTCCATCGTCCCCAACACCTCCATCTGCAAATCTCCGTCTATTGCCACATGTCTACAAATGGCTGACAAATCATTGCGCTCTCCACAGATTCGAGCAAGGGTGCCACGTTTTTAGTTCCAATCCTCCCACAATGCTGCAAAGCACAAGCTGCAGCAATCGTGGGTGGAAAGCTTAGTCCGCTGTTTTCTATATTACAGCTCTTTTGTGTGATGCTGACTATATATACATGTATGTCCCCGCTATGTCCCTTTTTCTGCATTCTTCTGGCCAAGCCAAGGCCAGTGGTGTTTTTTATTTTCTGCAAAGTGGTATAATTTGGCTGCTATTTTTATTGCAGGGAGCAGACTGCAGGGGCCAGTTATTCATGCTTTCAGGCCAGGTCCACCTCATGCACATACTCTTACTTTAGTTTTAATGTCCCTCAGTAATACTTTTATTCCTTAGAATGGCGCTAAATCTCTCTACAGTTGCAGTGGATTGCATAAGCAACTTTCTTGATCATTTTCTCATGCACCGTCCTTTCATGATTTAGGACTGAAGTTTATCAATATTCAGTAAGTGTGTTCTCTGACCACATTCTCCTTTGTGGAGTGTTTTTGTTAAGGCTCTACTTTTGTAATTTAAAGGATCAGTATCAGTTTCGAGAACTTTTTTTGCATGATGAATATCATACAGGATCCTTAAACTTCCCTAGAAAGTCCTTTTGCGCGCTAACCATTGGCATCAAGACTCCCCCGCCGTCTGATTACGGAGCTGAGGATCAGAGAAGGGAATTAACACGACAAGGTTATAGATTATATGGCTTTAAATCACCCCAGAGTCCAGTGTAGGACTGGGATTTACTTCATAGGATTAGCCTCAGGTTAAGAGTCACGATATCCCCTCGTAGGGATCAATTGGCCTGCTGCTAATTTGTTTTCATAGGAATTCGATTTTAGGCTGCGCCGAGGTGTGAGTTCGGTCGGAGCAGGCAGGATGAAGCCAGCAAAAAAACACAGACACACACATGATCACAAGTCTAGTGACCTCAATCAGCAGTGTGTGTGTGTGCAGCTATGACATCATGGAGTCTGTGTTTCATGACATGCGTACAAACTCCAACACATGCACCCAGACGCTCTCACACTTGCACACCCAGTTTCAACTCGAAATGAATGGTGGCTTTGTTTAACTGCTCGGTTGCAGGAATAAAGTTTTCCACCGCTGAGGTGATGTCCTTTCCACTATCCGATTGGTCAGTGAGAAGAAGTGACTTACTCTCCTGGGAATGGACAGGAAGCAGACAGTGACATTTTGCTGGTGTGGTTTAAGTGACTTTCATTCCCAGAGTTGACTCCTGGCAGGTTTCCCCGGGGGAATGAGTCCATTTCACCTCACCAGACTCCAGCCCCCGTTGGCCTGTCATGTGGTATAAACAGTCGGGCTTTATAATTAAGGATAGGCAGACCATTTCATAACATTTCAATGTCCATTTATTGCTGAGCATTATCCTTATTTATGAATTTGAAGCCCTTGTCCACGTGGCTGGATTAACCTGCTAGGGAGCCCAGGTGTGCACAGACACACACCACATCCTAATCTCTGCAGGGTGGGATATACTGTTGCCCACATGTTCCCAAGTACAATACACGTTTGGGGCCCCTGGAGGTCTGGGGCCCCAGGGCAGTCGTCTGCGTTGTCTGGGGGATATCCAGCCTCGCTCATACACTTTTCCTTGCTTTTTCTTTTTGTCATTTTGACATCCCAGACATTTCAATGTCATGTGCATATTCCTTTTCACTCCCATTGATTTAAACGGAGTGGACAAAATACATTTGAAGTAATGATAAGTAATGCGATACAGTTCAAGCCTCCAGAATGACAACAGAGTTAAATCAACAGTTCTCTAAAGCAGTTTCAATAAACATTTGAACCCTTATGAATGTAGGATTCATTGTAGCGCTGTTGTATTATGCTGCATTAGTTTTACTTGCTTTACCATTAAAGTGGTAACTTAAAGTGTTTACATGAATGTGTAATAAAACTGATGCTGCTCTTCGTTCTTCTTGTGTTTTCTCAGGTGTATAAGTCAACGATGTTGCCATATTGCTCCCTCCTGCTGTTGCTATGCGTGGCTCGGCTGCTCTCCACCTCCTCGGCCCTGCCCTTCGAGCAGAGAGGCTTCTGGGATTTTGCCATGGACAGCATGGACAGCGGCGGGATGATGACGATGATGAGGGATGAGGAAGAAGGCTCGGCTGTAGAGGAGATCCCCGGCCCTGACATACCCATGTGCCCCTTCGGCTGCCACTGTCAGCTCAGGGTCATCCAGTGTTCTGACCTCGGTCAGTGAGAGTGTCTGTGTGTGTGTGTGTGTGTGTGTGTGACAGAGAGAGAGAGAGAGAGAGAGAGAGAGAGAGAAAGAGAGTGAGAGAGAGATACATGTCTGTTATGCTTTGTCATCGTTTATAAGTGTGTGTGTGTGTGTGTCAAGAGGTTCAGACAGGAAAGCAAAATGAGTTGAATGAACCGAGCCTTGCATGATTTTCACATTCTCCAGAGAGTAAAATCCCTCTGGTGTATTAACTCAGAGAGAAATTTCATCCTCTGGACGTCTATGAGGGATTTAGTGTTCCAGACATTGTGTGTAGATACGAGGTGGGAGAGGAGGAGAGACACAGCAGTAAAGGGGAAAGGACTGAGGCAAGAGAAGGAAGGGGGGAAGAAAAAAGAAAGAAAGAAAGTAAACAAGAGACGGAGAGAGTAAGGTAAACACAAAGAAAAAATAAAGGACACTTTGATCGGAAGAGATGAAAAGTTTACAATCTCCTCTCTGTCTTTTTAAGGAGCTGTTTCATGTTGTTTTTGGGACGTAGACAGGATGTTTAATGTAATCCCCAACCAGGAGGGGAGGGTGGAGGGAAGAACGAGTTGGTTTAAAGGGGTTTAAAGATGGAAGAGGAATGTCAGGGTAACGACGTGAGGGTTACGGATATTCACAGGTATGAGTTCCACTAGAAAAACATCGAACTAATTTGCTGGTGACAAGGACACAAAAAACATTACGCTCAGTGTTCTACCTCCCAATACCTCAAAATATGTCTGTCTGTGACTTTTTAGTCTTCTTTCCATGCAAGCATATGCTATAATTTCCTGCCTGTGGATATCGTGCATGCTGTTCTTCCTCTGTCTATTCATACAGGACCAAATAAACTGCGCTCAGTCTTATTTAGATATAAAGATTCCTCACATTATACTGGCTATAGAACTCTAATAAGCTGTCTGTGTTTAGACATAATGGTTTTGTCGAATCATCATTTTATTTTCCAAGCTCTATGTATTTACTGTCCCTGGTCTCTCTGCTGCGGGTAAATGTGGAAGCGTATAATTTCCGAGATGTCAAGTGCTTATTTGGAACAGATGTATTTTGGCGGTGGCGTCTGTCTCCCCTCAGTGTGCATCCCAGCGTGATGTTGGGTATTCGTGTTGAGGCACGCTGGGGTTTGAGAGGGTGCTAGTTTTGTCAGTTTGTGGTAACGGCTTTGAGACTTGTGGCAGATACGGGTGACGCGCTGTGGTTTGAGGTTTAGAGGGTTGAAGGGATTCAGTCTATCAGGGGGTGGGTGAAAGCTTTTTTTCAGGTTTGTTTATCATTTATGTTGTGTTTGACGCAAGCAAACACTTTTGGGGGATTTCAGCTGGCAGGATAGGATGCTTGTCGGAAGCTGCAGGTGTTGGCTGGAAGGTAAATATTTCCTAACACATAAATCCCGCTGGTACAGTCATATTGCTCTCACAGCAGCTGTGACAACTTTATTGCACTTGAGAAAAATGGTAGAGACTAAGTTAATAATTGGATTTAAACTTGATATTTCATTTAATTCATCTTATACCAATTTATCTCTTGAGGGCAACATCTCGCTTCATTTCTACAATACACGATAAAGCTCCAAGCCTCCTCAGCCACTCCACCAGATCTCTCAGCACTGCGTGGACGTGGTTTGTACAGAATGTCAAAGGGTTTGATCCTGTGTGGTGACACGGAGGGTGTGGCACAGTGCAGCCAAAGCCATACAGCTAAACTTAACTCTAGATGGACAGCTCTGGGTACACTCCTGTGGGACAGATGTGGTTGGTGGCAAACTGGATCCCAGTGGGACAGCTGGCGTCCTCTCTCACCAGCGGGTCTGGTTGCATCATGGGCCTGATCCAGATGAGTTCGGGATTCGCTTACAGTGGCCTGTCTGCGCCACTGACCACATCTGATACACTCATCCACGTGTCCTCTGTGATGTGGTCTCGTTAATGATCACTGGTTGCTGTGTTTGTGCGGGCGCTGAGTCATTTTTACAGATCCCTGAATAGAATAATGCAGGTGTGTTTCTTAACGCCGTCCGCTTTTTGTAACCCATTCTTAGCCTTTATGAATTTATTGCTTGGTAAACAATATACCCTAGCCGTAACAGCTCTTGGTGTTTATGCTTGTCATGATGTTGTTAACTGCACACTCTACTTCTATACATGACTTCTTAGCAGGTGTTTCTAACACTTGGCACGGTAGCTTCACCACACACAGCTTGTATTTATGTGTGTGTGTGTCTCCCTTTTATTTGATGTGTGATTTTGCTGATGGTATTTAACTTTGTGACTTCTGTCGAATGGAAACCAGATGGAAAACATCTGGTGTCCCCATCTGCCATGTCTTTGTAAGTGACAAACCAGTAATGTTGGTTATGTGCTGCTTTGACGTCTCTGTTTGACCTCCATGGTTGTGTCTATGTCCACCTCTCATTAAAATAATAGACGAGGAGCCCCAAAGTGCTCATTTGAGATCGTGTGGGAGTGTGATTGGGTTCATGTTTAGGCCTGATGGAGGTTTTTAAAACACACAGTGACTATTTATTTTCCATGGTCTATGTCTGACTAATCTTAAGAGCTTGCCTCCTTGAAAACAATCTGTTTTTTAGGGCGTTGGTTCCCCCATGGAAGCATTCAATGGAGCATGATTCCCTTCTGTGTTTTTATTGGTCGTCTTCAGGTCTGACTGAGGTGCCAAAGAATATTCCTCCAGACACCAAGTTCCTGGACCTGCAGAACAACCGTATCACTGAGCTAAAAGAGAATGACTTCAAAGGCCTGACTAACTTATATGTAAGAGACACACACACACACACACACACTCATATTCATAATGCATTCGATCAGCACCTCTCAAGGATGTATGAACGACTCAGCTCAGCCTGTGTTGGCTTCAGTCGTGTGAAATATCATAATGATCCTCCGTTTCCTTCAGGATTTAAAAGGTTCATTTCTTTTCTTTTTCGCCCTCCTCCACCCTTCGCTCTGAGAGCTTTAATTGTATTAAGTTCGCGCCTGAAGCCAAATGGGAGTATTCAAGCTCACATCTTTGTCTCTCTTAGCAGAAAGGCTTTGCTCACTCCTGACCCGCATTCAGGAGCGCTGACCAAGAGCAATGTCGAATCTGGCAGAGTAGAAAACTCGCAACATGACATTATACAATAAGATCTCTGTTAAGGTCTGTTTGCCTCATCTCCATCTTTTAGCCAGCGCAGGTGGAGAGACATTCGGCAATGACGAGATCAACTGCAGGATCAGTTTTAATTCACTCAAACACATTCAGTAAAGACAGAGGATGCAAACACAGGCTCTTGTGCATTCTGTGTGTTGTTTTAGCTTCCTTTCTTTTTATTTTCTGACTGTCTGAGTGCTAACGTGTTTCGTTTGGCTCACTATGCTGTTTTTTTCCAGGCTCTGTCTCTGAGGAATAACCTTATTTCCAAAGTCCACCCCAGAACATTTGTGCCTCTGAAGCACATGCAGAAGCTCTACTTCTCCAAGAATCTGCTGACCACTATTCCCAAGAACTTGCCGGCCTCTCTGGTTGAGATGAGGATCCACGAGAACCGCATCAAGAAGGTGGCAGCTGGAGCCTTCGCAGGACTGGGCAACATGAACTGCATAGGTCAGAAATGCTGATGACTCCAACAAATCTAGGCTGTACCCTGTGGTGCTCACCACTGCCTTTGCCACATGGATAGAAAATTAAAGAGGCAGTTTTTTAAATTTCATGCCACAAATATTCCCTTCATCTTGCAGAAATGGGAGCAAACCCCATCTATAACAGCGGGTTTGAGCCTGGAGCCTTCAAGGGACTGAAACTGAATTATCTGCGTATATCAGAGTCCAAATTAACTGGGGTGCCAAAAGGTAACAACTCATCTGTGTGGCTAAAATGCTAACATATCTACAATGGATTCATCTTCACAAGGAATACAGGGAATGGACAGCCACTGGACAAAGTCAAATCTCAGTGGAGCCTTACGTGTTATGTTGTCTCTCTTTCAGATCTCCCAGACAGTCTCCATGAGCTTCATCTGGACAACAACCAGATCCAGGCTGTGGAACTGGAGGACCTGAGCCGCTACAAAAACCTGTACAGGTACCGATACACACACACACACCTCAACATCATACTCGTTTCGTAACTGATTTCTTGCACCTTGAGGGATTTTCTTGTGGATAAAAAAAACACATCCCCAGTCAGCAGTGCCCCTCAGGGGTAACAATATGAACTACATTGACATGCCACTGAAGAGTCGCAGGATAAAAGCTCAGGTGTTCCTCTCTACACTGTTGCTCTGCTCCTTCATACACACTCCTAATCTCTAATGGGACTATTTATAGTCACAGGAGTAGTGCCAGGCTGCTGTGGGCCTAATTCTCAGCTGCAATGATACTCATCAGGGAATGTGCAGTTACTCCAGCTCACGTTGGTAAAACAATTCAGCTAAATCTACCGTGCAGTGGCCCGTTTCCTGCATTTTTCACGTTTTCCCCCTTTATCTCACTTTTTCCAGGTTGGGCCTTGGATTTAACCATATCCGTAACATAGAGAACGGCAGTCTGGCCTTCGTCCCCAGGCTGAGAGAGCTGCATCTGGACAACAACCGCCTCACTCGTGTTCCCACAGGCCTCCCAGATATGAAATACCTACAGGTGAGTCTACCATCCACACATTTAGTTTGCCATCTGAGATTGGATGTTTCACGCGACGCTCCACTCACCCTCGACTTTGCTGCTCCTGCTTTCTAGGTGGTGTACCTCCATTCCAACAACATCGACCAGGTGGGCGTGGATGACTTCTGCCCTCGAGGATTTGGGATGAAGAGGACGTTCTACAACGGCATCAGCTTGTTTGCTAACCCTGTCAACTACTGGGAGGTGCAGCCCGCAACGTTCCGCTGTGTCAGCGATCGTCGGGCTATTCAGTTTGGCAACTACAAAAAGTAAAGACGGGGATACAGAGAGATGGAGAAAGTGAGAGGAAGGTGATGGCGGAGGAACAGATTATTTAAATCAGGAAAAAAACTTGAGAGATGGAGGGAAGAGAGTTCATATTTGAGATCATTATCTTTATTATTATTGTTTTTGGAGAGAGGATGAGTGACGGGGAGGAGGGGCAATAAACTGAAGAAATAGAAAGAGAAGTGAAAAATGCAATCACATAACTTGAAGGGAGTGGAAAACAAAGCGCTGGCAGTACTTCACCTGAGTTTTTCTGAGTTTTGAAAATGTTGCCATTTGAAATGGATAAAACAGAGAAGAATGTCTGAGGAGATTGTTTTCGATGAAAAATGGGAACTTGTGATTTAATTCCATATTTTTTACACAATAGTGCTTATTGAGATAGATGTCTCTTTTATATTAACAATTTGGTTTAGAAGTAAAAAAAAATAAAAATAAATAGAAAAGCAATGCATTATAGTTTTTTATACTTTGTGTGTGTGTGCTGATTTGGGAGGTACATCACGTTGCCCCTGTTTAACTGACCTGAAACCATTTGGCCCTCAACTCTGTGATCAAATGATGCTGTATTAATTAAATCACCCTCAGTCACAGATTTGGGGGCAATTTCCACAATTTACAAAAATAACTGCACATAGTGTAGAAACTATTATTCAAGATTACCAGTTCAAATACATCTTTGTACATATCATGAAAGTTGACTGATAAAAAGGGCAATAAGTACATTTTAAAATCATCCTCATCAGTGCTAAACATCGTTTCTAACTGAACCACCAGCCTGCCTGTGTAAGGAGTCTATTCTGTGCCTTTACTAAATATTCTGTATGGTACTTTAATACAGTGGTAGTGGGGGTTTTGCCCCAGTTAGAGACAACACACATCCGCTTTGCGTTGAGACAACGAAGGCAGTGTGTTCACATAGTGCTACAAACAATAGTATCGTGTTGATGCATTGTTTTGGACATTATTTCTGTTATTATATTATATTCAGGGTTATTGGAGGGTTAGCCTGTTTACATTGGTAGATGTGCAACTACTCTAGCCATTAGTATTCTGTCCTGTCTCGGTTCTGTAATCTGATAAGCTACTGCTGCATGTGAATAAAGACATTTCTAGCCTGCTGCATAAAGCCAGAGAACAACTGATGCCCATGGGTTGGATGCTGTGTGAGAAATAAAGAAGAAATATCAAAAGTGGCAAACATTTGATGAATACATCCAAAAGTCGAAGCAGAGACATTATGTGACAACAACTGATTCTTTGGACATTCGTGGGATTCAATCCTAAAGCGAGAGTTTGTGATATTTTTATCAATATTGGCTTGATGTTATGAATTTGTCTTCAATTTGAATCCATTCATTTTGATAAGCATTTCATCTGACATCTTTAAATGGAAAATAAAGTCAAAATAGTAACTTTGTCAATCGATTCAATATGACTACAGAACACATAACATAGGAACACTCACGCTGTCTTTAACTGCGAGCTGTCTTTTCTGAACTGATGAAACTAATGAAAATAGTTTAATTCGATTTTTTGTGTGCATCAGAATTGTTGTTAACTGTCTTGACTGGTGGTACCACAATTTCTTGTCACATTCCTCCTGTATTCATAATTCAGAATCATTTCCACAATTTCATGCTCTTTCCCAGAAGTCTCTTGAACAGAAACAAGCAGAGCAGAGTAAAGGAGGAATTTGCAGAAAAAGTGAAAAGTCCTGAATCGACATTTTAACAATGTCTTCTACATTTTAACACAGAAAAAAAAATATAAACTTACACATGACAACACGCAGACTAAAATGTAGGGTGACATTGTTGTTTTATTATCATAATTATGATTAACATTATGATCAACTTCAGCTGCTCCACTGGATCTACAATTCAACTTTTAAAAGCAATGATGAAGTTATTTTGATTGTATATATCATTTATATATATATAGTTGACAATTTAGAATTTCTTTTACATATATTTATATTTTTATATTTTTATATTTAGAAATGAACGCCAAATGTTTGAAGTCAAAATACATGTCGCTGCATAACATTCACCTAATGATGGCCGAACCAACTTCCAACTTCTGCTGATTCGTCAGCATTTTGTGTTGCATGGTCGAATATGTATATGCATTCATCAACCAACCATCGGTTTCAATATCATAATTTCATTTTCAAATATGCCGCTCAGTGCGTCGTCACCGCGGCTGTGCGCGCATCAGCCCGTCTGATCCGACGGTACAATGATCCAGCCGCGTGTCGATGAGGCAGAGCGCACTTGCCTGTGTTGACGCGGCGATGCTCTTGCGTGTCAACGCGTTTGCAGCGCTCTCTAAGCAGCTACGGAGAGATTTCGCCTCGGATGAGAGATTAGGAGGAGGAGGAGGAGGAAGAGCGACCAGCATCAGAAAGAAAAAACCTCGCTTTATTTTGGTCCATCGCGTCTACTCGGTGGCAGCGGCCCCGTCGATTCTCCGAGGAAGCCGGGGGCTGGATTTGAAATGTCGCAGGGATGTGCTGGTGAGTCGGCTGGTGCTGCAGAGCTTGTGTGCAGCCTAAATGAAATAGCAGGGCTTTCAGAAACAGCCTTTATAGCCGGTGATCCTATCGAATGCACGTTATTGGCACATGTTAATCTCCAGTCACGTTAATACTGTACATAATGTCCTGCATAGGCCCGACGATGTTGATGTTGATCGGCTAATCACCTAGTTTGAAGGCGATCTGTACTGATTGCCATGGCGCTGCTTCTGCTCCACACTGGTCTATTTGACATAGCAATGGATTTGTGTTTGCTCCAGTGATTCTTGTCAGCTCCAGTGTAGAAGCCACACAGCATGTGATTGTTTGGACGAACAGGGAACTGTGATGTTGGATTCATTTGATCTGCAGCAGGCATCAGCGTTTCTTCTATATCAGCTCCATGGAAATGTCACTGCTGAAAATAAGCCATTCTAAATACAGAATAGACCTTTGTTTGTAGATGCTTGTCATTCCCCAGCTTATTTTAGTTTACAGTAGACGACTAAGTAGTACTGAAACAGATCTGCTCCTGCATTGTTACTCATTCTTTGTTTTTCTTATTACAGAAAGCTTGATGATGAAAGGAGGAAGAGGAGGAGAGAGGTGGAGTGAGCCCATCCTGGCCCAGGACAGGTTTTAATTAGACCCTCGCAATAGCAGGTATACCCTCCATCTACATTGATGTAATGAGATGATAATGATAACAAGCAATCAATGCAATTCACTCAAATTATTTGTATTCTTCCTACCCAGTGACGTCTGTGGTCAGGAGGTGATGGCAGTGCTGACTGAGCTTCACCACCACTACTACCCATTCCTACAGATGGACACACCCCTCCTGACCGCCTGAGCCTGCACTGAGCGCTGCCTCCTTCCCCTCCTCTCCTTCTGCCTCCCCTTGCTCATTGCCCACCTCTCCCTCCGTCATCCTCATCCAGCTGCCACTTGCTCCCCCCCGAATCTCTCCTCCCACTCCTCCATCCATTTTCCCAAAGTTTGAATTCCACTGTAAAATCGTACTTTATTATGGCGTGTTACGGACGCTCTCTGGACTCCCCGTGTACACTGGCCTTGCTGGTGGGCTTCCAGTTTGCCTTTGTTCTCTATTTCTCCCTTGGGGGCTTCAGAGGCCTGGTGTCTGTCCTGGTGCACACCACAGGGCCAGAGTTTGATTATTCTCGACCTCACGACGTCTACACCAACCTCAGTCATTTGGGAGTACCGCCTCCCCCGCCTCGCAACTCTGGCACCGGACCCCCTCCCACAGGACCACCGCTGAGAGACTGCCAGATCCCTTCCCCACTGCTGGGTGAGAGAGCGAGAGGGGTTAAATGTGTGATGCATGTACAAACAAAATGCAGAGTGAACGACTGTGTGGCATTCTAAGCTGACAGTCAATATCACTTCTAACACTTTTTTGCCTTTCCTCCAGTCGGACCTGTGTCTGTCCTTCTTTCCTCTCCTCTGTCCCTGGAGGATATCAGACTGAGGAACCCGTTAGTGTTGCCAGGCGGTCACTACCGGCCTCCTGACTGTGAGCCCCGTCACCACACGGCGATAGTGGTGCCATACCGGAACCGGCAGACCCACCTCCGTGCCCTCCTCTATCACCTCCACCCCTTCCTGCAACGACAGCAGATCCACTACAGCATCTATATAGTGCAGCAGGTATTGTCTATGAGTGTGTGTTTGTGTGTGCATTGCTGGTTTAAAAATGTATTATCTCGATGTTTTTTCAGAGTGTTATTCAATCGCTTGCATTGTCTTTGTTATGAGAAATGCGAGTCAAAGAGACAGGTGTCTTAAATGGCTACAGTCGATGCTATTACAGCCTAAATGAGAACATGTTGTTTTACGTAATTTGGATTAACTGGATATTTATATTAATATTGTTAAGGACATTAATAAGTCGTGATGTCTGTAACTTCTCAGGCTACAATGTACACAACACAGTATGAGAATATGTACTCACAGGTCGTGCTCTCCCGTGCTTGTATTTGTTTTAGACGTAATACCTTCACGTGTAGCTGTGTGTTACCCTCCGTCTCTGTTTCTGACTTCAGTGGGGGAACGGTACTTTTAACCGAGCCAAGCTGCTGAATGTTGGGGTGCGGGAGGCCCTCAGAGACGAAGACTGGAGCTGCATCTTCCTGCACGATGTCGACCTGCTGCCCGAGAACGACCACAACACCTACACTTGCCACAAACAGTTCCCCACACACCAGTCTGTGGCCATGGACAAGTTCAGATACAGGTAGACGCAAAGTGTGTGTGTGTGAGAGTAGATGGATTTCTACAGTGTATTGTGCTGAGACATTATTTTCAAGATTGTACATTGGTGATATGACCCTCCCAGGCTACCGTACGCACAGTATTTTGGTGGGGTGTCTGCAGTGACCCCAGACCAATACATGAAGATGAACGGCTTTCCGAACCAGTACTGGGGCTGGGGTGGAGAGGATGACGACATTGCTGCTAGGTGAGGAGGGATAATGACGCAGAGGTCCTGCATGACAGAGTGAACTGTAAACTGTGCATGTGAACATGTGAGATGTGCATGGGTGTTGAGCATCAGAACTGCATGCACAGCCACTCAGCTTCTTGTAGCTTTTTTAATGTCTTTGGCGCTACGCATTCCTTTCTTTTCTCATGTTTACAGTTTCTGTACCACATGTTTTCCTTTTCTTTGACTTTTGTTTCATCTGTTCTAACATCATCTATCATCGTCACGTCTCCTCCCACTGCTGTGGCTTTGCTGTGTGTCTCTTGGAGTGGGCTCAGTGAGTACCGGTATGTTCGCATGGACTCGCTTGCGGATCTGGGCTGCGTGCTTTAGAGTTTTCAGGCAGTTTTCATCTCATTTCTATACTGCGGTCCCCTCTGTCCACTTTCTGGCTCTTCCACCGTTTGCTAATCTGACAGTGAAAGGAACAAGAAAATGAAAATAAAACTACGAGAACATTTCTCCCCTATTTTTTGTAACACTTTGCCTTTTGTGCATGATGTTTGCAATTTAAAGTGTATCATGTACTGGACATTCACAACATTAGTCACACCGTGTTTTGATTGACTTAGATAACTGGGGTGCTACACAAGCACCAGAGATGGGAAAAGGGAACCACAGTGTTTTCCACCGCCTATAGGCTATAAAAGTATGTTATTCTCATATGTCACCCACAATTCTGTTTGTTTTCTTTACTTTTCTGCTTTTAGATGTATCCCTTAGAGGCTAGATGTACCTCGGACTGAGTGTTGCTTTGTGTTTATAAAAAAAATAGCATGACTACTTAAGTGCCAGGTGTTGTTGATTTAATATTATTCTGACTGTGAATGACAATCTGCTGTTGCTGTTGACTCTTGTGTGCTTCCTATCCAGAGTACGTCTATCTGGCATGAAGATCATGCGCCCTCCAGTGGCCATTGGTCATTACAAGATGATAAAGCATAAAGGAGACCGAGGCAATGAACAAAACCCACGCAGGTACCAGATAGACACACTTGCAGACACACAGAAATTAAGTAGTGATATTTACCCCTTTGATCTAATTTTGTAGGGCAATTCGGATGTTTCTGACAGAGTACATGGGATTAGAATTATGTTGTCTTTTAATTTTTCTATTACATTCTATTTCTCACCAAATTTTTCTTGCCCGTAATGCTTTGGAAATATTTTTTTGGTTGTGAAAACATGCTCCCGTAATCACCACAGGTCACATCCACATGGGAATATATCTAAACCTAATTGCTAAGGTAATTTTTCACATGGTGCTGCTAAAGGAATATTTTACATTTTGGAAAAGATTTGCTTTTTGACTTTCCTGCAGAGAATCAGATGAGAAGATTGATGCTACTCTCATGTCTGTCCGTTAAATATGAAGCTACAGCCAGGATGCTGTTAGCTTAGCATAAAGACTTGAAACAAGGGGAGACAGCTAGCTGGCTCTGTCCAAAGATAACAAAAACATCTCTTTCGATTAATTCAAAAACAGGTTGTGTAAACTTTGGACCCGCCTCCAGTCTTTGCTTCCTGTTTCCTGGCTGTAGCAACATATTTAGCACACAGACATGAGAGCGGCTAATTATATGCAAGAAAGCTAATTAACAAATGTCCCATGATGTCACACCTTTAAAGTTTGCCCCTGAAATGCATATACACATGCAAACCAACCTGTGATATTATGTACGTCTCTCTAGGTTTGACCTTCTTAAAAGGACCAGACTCAACTGGCGCTCTGACGGCCTCAACTCTCTGACCTACGAGCTCCTTTCCAGAGAGCTGGAGCCTCTCTACACAAACCTCACCGTTGACATTGGAGAAGAGCCCCGTGTGCCCCCCCATGGTAAAGCACCCAGCCTCGTGAAAGCAGCAACCCCTGTCCACCAACGTAGCACCAGCAAGACGGGGGACGCAACCAAACCGGAGAAGAGGCAAGAAAGCAAAGGGGCAAACGTGACTGTGGCTAAGCCGGCAGCTGAGAAGACAGAACCTGCCCGGTTAAAGGCAGTGAATCAGACAACGCAGGAGAAGACAGGTGTGGTGAAATAGGACGAGCTGTATAATAAAAAGGACTGCATCTCATCTGTTGCATAAGTGGCTGCCCCCTTCAGGAAAGCAGTGTAAATCTGTTCTGTTGTGGGACACAAGGTACACCAGCTTTCTGTGCTCGGTGCAGGTTAGAGATAGTTATGCAATGGATCGTATGAAAAAACGCACTTTTTATCTACAGGGGGGGGGGGGGGGGGGGTGCATTCAGGAACACGACAGAGTCACCTCTTGGTTGATCATCCACTGAATGTGACTGTGGCTCTAGTTACTGACAGAAGTCTGAGGCTCATGACTTGTTTGGGGCCAGGAGAAGAATGGTAAACGACTCACTTGTGTCCACGTAGAGGTCCAAAACAAACTGAATGAAAATGAGACGGCAACTATATACGTCTCTGCTCTTTTCCAGAAAGCGCAACTCGTAAGCAACCCATCTGCTGCCAGCAGACCTGCAGCTTCATCCAGTTTGTTCCCAAAAAACTGCTGCTGTCAGTCCACCCCACTCCACGGTGGGTTTGTGTTTCTGTGCCTTCTCTCTTTTAATGCGCGCTTTATAGACTGGTATAGCTGCTTTTAGACGCTGACCTGGGGTTAGTTTTACCTCTCCGGCCTCGCAGGCAAACGTTGGAAAGCAGGGAGGCTAAAGCTGATCCTAGATTAGGACAAACGATTTGTTCCAGGACTGCCGTTTTATATTTGTGTGCATTGATCAAGCGCTGACCAACTCCATAGTTATCAGACGATTCTAGAGTTTATATTTCTATAGAGAGACTTCTTTATTTGTTTTCCAATTTCTTTTACTCGTCTTTCCTTACAGTATGGTGCCTCTCTCTCTCTCTCTGACATTTAGTTCCTAGACAATCAAATCATATGGGAAGATGACTCTGTATCCAACCACATAACAATGTGAGGAGATATTATCATGAAGAGTATCTTTACACCTGTCAGATAAACATAGACTTGGCATGATAGTTGTTGTCTAGTTTGACTATACTCTTGATACTGATATTATCTGTGATTTTATTATTTTTCTTTTAGTCTAGTCAGGTATGGGTAAAAGACAAACTTGCAGACAATATTGTAGGCACGTGACTACACAGTCTGCCAGTTTTTAGATTGTATTTTAATGATAAAAGAGGTCATAGTAACGAAAAAGCACTGTGTATAGGCCTAGGTCAGCTTTGTAGGCCTGACGTCTTCACAGAGGGTCTCAGTATATTAGACCCGGGTGTATCTAAAAGCTATAAATGAATGTCTGCCTCTACTTGTCTGTCACTTTTGTATCTTAAAGGAAAGGAGACAAGGAAGAAGGACACATGTTTATTCGAGAGAAAATGTGGTAATTTTATTCTGAGGGCTAACAAATTAGGACATGCATGTAGGTCATTTATGCTGACGGATCAATTGTCATCTACTTTACGTCTCACAGACATTCTGTTTCTGTTTCTATATCATCCATTTGGAATGTATTATTTAGAGTTTTATCTTTTCTGACGGGAGAGTTTATCAGTTGAGCTTAGTTCTTGGACTTTATTCTGGTCACATGTAGGATTTCTTGCTGCTAGGGAAACGGCGAACTGTGTAATTCATCAGCTTGAAAGATTACGTATTGTTACGCACATTTTAAGGTGTGGAGTTGAGTTTTATCACACTAACAATGTCTTACTTTTGCTAACTTGAATGTATTAAATTTTTTCATTTATTTATTAAGTGACTGATAAAGCTCAATGCTGTGTTTTAGGGGTTGAAATGACCTTCTCCAGTTACTGCAGATTATTTTCACTTCATACCATATCATACACTCCACGTTTCTTCTGTTAACATTGTGCCTCATGAAATAAGACCATTACTGAAGGACTGAATTCATACTGCTGGGCTATATGTGACCGCCCTCTAGTGGGACAGGGTGGCATTGCGCCAGCCAAGAGGAACCAAGTACTGAATGAAACTGCAGTGTTGTGACATGAATGCTAATCATTAATGTTGGCCATTCACAGGTTTCAGCCAATCAAATCTTTGCATCGCTCTGTGTGGAGGGTTTCTCTTTTGCGTGGTATCACATGATTGATCCTGCCAGCTTAAAGGTGTAGAGACTGCAACTCTGTGTTTTACTGGTTTACAGAACCAAAAACTACACTGGGAGTGTTTATGAATGGATATAGTTTTATAGGAGGAATCTGTGTTTATCTATGATGAAATATTGAAATGTAAACAAAGAGTGCGTTCTTGACGGAGTACATTGGGAGATAATAATGCTCGATTTCTTAGCTTTGTACTACATGGTAGTTTAATTGCATATGAATAGATAATGTATCCACCATATATCATATTGCCTGGGACAATGCCTGTATGACATGAAGCAGTGACACACTAAAAGCTTTTAAGGAGGTTTTGTAATCTCACCAAATTAATCAGCATTGTGTGCTTACCTGGAGATTGTTCTATATTTAATAAATAGGCTAGTTTTTATAAAGGATGTTTTCGCATTAAGTGTTGGAAATATATACTGTGTTGAATGCAAATTCAGTAAACAGGATTGGGACTTCATGGCAACAATTTCTTTTTATTTTAAGAGTTAATTTGCTGTCATTAAGCACACACCTGTGTAAACGTGATTGCTGAGAACCACCTGACTAGAAGGATGGGATGCTTATGTATTCATGACATGACAGATGGTAAGATGTAATTAATCCACCACTTATAATTAAGGACCATCATATTTGCATCATGCAATGATACCTGTCATCTTAGGTTGCCTTATTTATTGACCATGTCTTTACTGTGAAAGATTGTGTGTGTGTGTGCGCGCGTAGAGAGCAAGGTCGTCAAAAAAGGCACCAGAGGCAGTGAACTATATGATGGACAGTGTTGTTACAGAAAGCAAATATATATACCAATAAAAAACACATAATCAAAATGTGACTCCTCCCACATCTTTTATTAAACACATTCATGCAATGTCATAAATGTAGAGCTACACACACTTATACACTACTGTACATATCCATAAATACTCACAGTGACACAATTACCCTCCCACAACACTCAAGGCCTTTCAATGATCAGGCTTTAGCATTTTGACTACAGCTTTAAAAGCAGAGCTCAGATGCTCATGTTAGCTGGTAGATTAGCACTATATCATCGTCAAATGAAATAACACGTGATAGTATAGAGTGCTGTTTTTGCAGAAAAGCAGCTCTGTGGCAAACAAAAGTAAATTATACTTCACAAATTAACGCTACTTTTATGATTTTTGAAGCATAAATGCAGTCGGCAGAAGTAAAAAGTTAACATTCGGCTAGAAAAGTCACAAAGACAGCAAATGTTCTATAAGTACATGGTGATAGTGAGATAAACTGTCTGTGTATCCAGTATGTTATGTTGGACATAATGTGATGAGACATCATGGCGTAATATCTTCTTTTAAAAGTCCTCACACCTGGACATCTTTCTGCATGACGTTCTGTGATGCAGTCACTGTGGGATGGCAGCAGCGACTGTGTAGTTTGCACTTTCCCTCCAGTAGACTCACGCACTGGCCTGTTGAAGTGACTGTGGCGGGCAGATGCAGAGGGCTGAGACAGCCTTTAGTCACCTCCTGTTACTGTATGGCCTACGAGAAACAGCTGACCTCTCACACACACACATCGTCGGGGTTGGACCCTCAGTCCCGTCTCATCTCACGGCTGCTCAGCTGCTCCTGTCATCCATATTTGCAGCCTCAGTGGACAATTGTCTCAGCCGCGGGCCCTCTCAGCGCTCACAACAACACATAGATCAAGTGAATTCATTCGGCTTTTGTGGAAGCGTTCTGGAGATCTAGGTCATGCAGTCATGGCTATGTGTTTTTTTGTTTGTGGCCACCTAAAGTCACGTCAACATCTTCCCATCCTCCTGCACAATCTGACCTTGACGTTCCCAGGTGATTTTCCGCAGAGGTGTGTGTGTGTGTGTGTGTGTGTGTGTGTGTGTGTGAGTCAGCTGCTGTGACTGAGTGTGTTTGTGTGTGTGCTGGCTCATGTATGGATTTTTTAATTTGTAGGTATCACAGGTATGATGAGATGTGCTATGAAAAAGAATGAGCCGCTGTCTATACATAGGACTTGCCTGCGGCTATGTGTGCAGGACACAGAGGAAGAGAAGATCGAGAGCACAGGAATGGATGTGGGAGGGGGTTGGAGCAGGATGACAGAGAAGGGAGTAGGGTGGGAGGGAGAGGAGAGGAGGAGGGAGGGTGTGCAGTGAGGGGAATGTGACGCAAGCTACCGGTAATCGTCTCTGCTTGCCGCTGATTGGCCGTGGTGGCTGCCAGTCAGAAGAGCTGGGAGTCAGGCACTGCTAGGAGAGCAGATTATGAAGCGGAGCTCAACCAGCGGCAGTCTCCTTTCATTGTCTCAATGGCTGCACACGCATTCCTCCTCTGCTCCCTCGCCTTGCTGTCCGCTCTCAGCCGGCCTGGGCTCTCCTTCACTGAGGAAGAGTTTCAGACTGGACTCATCTATGAGGAAGTGCCTAAAATCATTGACAGAAGGTAAATCCATCCTCTCTATGTCTGTGTACGGAGGAGGGGTGTAGGGGAGGGGGGGGGGGGGTCGGGGGATATAGGGAGATGGATGCGGGGATGCTGGGATGCTGATGTGTTCTCTTGGGGTCTTTCTTTCTCTCCTGTGCCTCCCTTCCCTTCTCCCCAATGCCACCTTGGTTGTATCACACAGTGCATGCAGGCAGTATTGGTGTATCAGAGAGAGCTGAGCTGCGAGTCTTTGTTTGTCTCAGTTTTGGACACTGCATTAGACGCTGCTTATCGATCACGGATGGGGCTGTTGTCTCTCTATAGTGGCGTTGGTCTGGCAGAAGGGAAGCTAAATAAGGCTGGGGCCCTGGGCCTGCAGGGGAAAGAGAAGGACAGGAGGAGAGAAGAGTGGGAGCAGCACGGAGGGAAGGTAAACAACGATGGGACAGGGAGGAGAGGAGAGGAGAGGATGCATCAGGGATGGTCTATTGGGGTCTGTTTACTGATGCAGTCATTGAGAGAGAGAGAGGGGGAGAGAGAGAGAGAGAGAGAGAGAAGAATGGAATTCTAGCCGACCATGTCTGCATAATGCACATGCAGTCCTGCAGGTCAAATCTGGATAAAATATTCAGAGCTCCAACCTGAGGGCACTCACAACAGTGTCACAGGGACGAGACTGAATCGGCATCAGACAGGGCCTTTGCTAGCACCAGTTCCTGCCTGCTTATAGAGACATCAATGCAATGATACGGTGCCAAAACCACGTAAGGCTCTTGAAACTATGCCATGCATCATTGCTCACACAATCCATAGCGAAAATGCTTCAAAGCCAGAATATGCTGCAGTTTCTGACACAGTGCTCTTCAATCATTGTTCATGACTTGCCTCGTTGTTGCACTTTCAGGATAGTAATACACTTCGGGGAGTGAAAGATTGTTGCTGCCATGCTTTCATTTATTGCACAAGCAATAGTATCTGTACATCTGTTTGCAAGTGTAGGGCACAGATAGCTTTGATTTTGAATTCAACATACAAAGTCTCTCGGGATTGCTCTCATTCCAGCTCAATCTGGTGTTTGTGAAACCCTGACAGATCCCTATCTTAACTTTTCACCGCAGTCTCTCCGACGGAGAACGGCTACATTGATCTCTCCTGGGGTTTCAAGCCTTTCCCCCGGATCAAACTTTGTACATAACTCTCCAACATAACAGTTGCAGTCCCATGGTCACAGCTCTGACACACTCCAAGATACTGTTATACAAGAGCAGCCTTTCATTCCAGAGGCCTCGCAGGGTGCAATCCATAGGTTGGAAATGCAGAAGACAATGTATCGTGAGTTAGAAGCCTCTCGTGCTGATAGACATGGGGCTGCAGACAGATGGGAAAAGAAAATGTTCAGTAAGCTTTATTTTTTTGGTAACTGACATGTGCTGTACTATGAGAAATATCCAACGGGACTATGATTGATAGCCAGAAACATTACAAATTTCTTAAAAATACTTGATGACCCCACTGTATGTTTGTATCTGCCCGAAAAAAACCCCATTTATCATAATACAAATACTTTCTCGGAAAGTATGTTAAAAGAACATTTTAGAAATAATGACGTCCTTCACTTTCCCCGTTTGAAACAAAATAATTGGAGTTCAAGAGGTCATAAAGGATTTGACAAATGTTAACACATTTTTTATATAACGGTGATAATCTCTATGTGGTAGCAACACTTGTAAAATAATCCAAGCCTTATACATTTCTGATGAAAAGTATCCAAAAATGGGTACAGATTAGGGGTCCAAAGACTAAATTGTAATTTTTTAAAATAACTTCTTCACTCATCCGGACTGAGTCTATCAACAGCGCAGGCAACGATAGAGAACGAGAGGTAAACTACTGCAACATGAGATTTTGCAGCTGTAGTTTATAGTTGTTTGCAAACGTAAAAAAGAAATGCTGTTGTAAGCATTTTTTTTATTGCTATGAGGAGAGCAGGAAACTAAATAGATGTCACACAAAGCTAATCACAAATATATACAAGTCACACATTTAAATGACAGTAAAATCCTTGTTCAGTTACCAGTGAAACTGGTCCAGTAAATTTCTCAAACAATTACACAAGCCAATTAGATATGACCCAATTGCTGGAGCCTGCAACAACAGACTCAAATTACATTATGTCATTCTCACTATCGAATGAAAATAGCCCCTGACGCATTTACAAAGACTGAATGGGGTCAGCACAATTAGAACAGATCTGTCCATATTAACTTAAAGTAAAAGATGCTTAAAAGACACAAACTGCACTGCAAGACTTACTCATGCATATTTGCCCGTTTGTTGATCTGCAGTGTAAATTAATACAGTCTCAAGTCTAACTAATATGCGGTTTGTTTGTTTCAAGGTTTATCCGTCGCAGTGTAGAGTTAACATGTGCTTAAGTTTATCTTAAAACTGTTAAACACTGACAGACCGACCCAAATAGAGACACAGATTAGAGGTCAAAGTATGGGATTTCCAGGAGAAGATGGATCAGTGATGAACCCTGAAGGAAGGATTAAAGGGTTCAAACACCACCAGCTAATTTTACACTATTCACTATAGTTAGTGAGAAAAGATCAAGTCAAAGGCGAGTATTCATGAGTAGAAATATGTTTGTGACTCCCCATTTGAATGCAGTCATGATGTTCATGTGTGTCCACACCAGCACTGAGGTATTCGATCTCAGAGGCCTGGGAAGATTTACATAACTCTAGCACTTGACCCGAGGTCAAATTTGAAGCTGCAATCAACGCTAGACTGAAATGGCAGCGCGGCGTTTTGGTAAACTCCTAAAGCTTAATCTGCACTAATAAATGTATTAATAGGCCAGTACCTGCCCTGTGTGGGATAAAGACATGATTCCCTGCTGTATCAGGGACACAACCCCACACACACAACCCCAAACATGGAGTACTTTTTAATGAATGAAATTAGAATATATTTGAAAGATACCACCAAAATATTACTGTCTCTGAGATGAACATAACTTTGCAAAAGTAGTTCACCCTGTAGGCGACATTGTGAAATACTATCATTGCTGGGTATGAAATTTCATGTCGGCATAATATAAGGAAATATGAGCACAAAAACACGTCGCTGCACTCTGATACACTATTGATATACACAATGGTTTTAGGCCTTAGAAGCCCAAATCTAACGGCTAAAGGGCCACCTTTTATTGATAAATACTACCTTTTGTGCTTTTCTAATATTCCGAATGAAAATAGAAGTTTATAACGAGCTAAATCAGCCACACAGAAAATAGCTGACTACTGTACTAAACAAAAGTATTACTCCCCAGCACTGTATCCCTGCTGTAAAGTGTAGAGGCTTTGTTGGGCTGATGCTGGTTTACAGAGCGTCTCAGTGGCTCAGCACCCCATGGTAGCAGAGGAGAAGAGGATTTGTTTACAAGTTTGTGGAGCAGGCACCACACCTTACTGCTCAGCAGCACACAGCAGAGGCACAGATGAGGGCTACATCTACGGGCTTGAATAAGGACGTCCAGTGAACATAATGTATTGACCGAGGTACCGTCAGTGGCGTAAATGATTCTCATTGCTATTAATATTTAAAAGCAAGACACTTACCGGTACTTGTCTAAAATGAACTGCAATCGTAACTAATGATCACATCATAGTGTGGTCAATCTTTTATTGGTAATTGTGACATATGTTAAGTGTATGTGCGTGTTTGTGCACACATATTTAGGGATATATGCAGAGGGAGCGAGGTGAGCCAAGGAGTGGCTCTGGTTTGGCTTTGATTATATAAAGGGCCTGTTCAGCACCCAGGCGCCGTGTGACAGGCTGAGCCAATCACGGGGCCGCAGCAGTCTTGGGTTGCTGACCTCGCGGAAACTGGCACAGGAACAAACGGCTGGGCTTTAGTTAGCACTCACGCTCACACAGACTCCTCTGGCTCCTTCCAGCCAGCTGGGGCCTAGGTGCAGAGGAAGGAGTGCGTATTCACTTGTGTTTGGGATGGGCTGGGGGGGGGCCGGGGGCAGGCATATGCAGCGTGTTTACAATGACACAAACAGTTGTTCATCCCCAACTGTAGCTGCGCAGTGTTTACACAAATTCATAAATATGTAAATCAGATATGGAATTTCGAAGTCTGGGGGGGATTTTTAAATCTTTAGGTTGTCAGAACATTTTTAAGATTTGTACATATAAGTGCAGGTGATGAGTGAGCAGCGTCCAAGTACCTCCCATGCCACTGAGGTTTCAGTCACAACTGCCAGCTGCCAAAGGCATAGTGCTTTGGGCAGCGCTTTCATAGACAAACATGCTTACCCAGCATTCACCTGGGCAAACGTAAATATTTGGATTTACCATATCAGTAAACTGTCATATTGTTACCCATGAAATAGCAGATGCAGAGTGTGCCAGCATGTGCCTACACAGACACAAACACACAGACACAAGCTCACACATATCCCAGGGAGTCTCTAGGTTGAAGAGCTGGTACACAGGAAATGACAGCATAGTACCTCCCTGCTGATCACTTATTCACTCTATAAGTCCATATTTTCTATAGACCCACAGCCCCCATTATCGGTTCCGGACTGAAGCTTAATTCAATTCAGTTTGATTTATTGAGAGAGACCCACATTATTACTCTACAGCTGTGTGATAAGTGACCTGAAACAAAGTCAAAATCAATGCCGAACATGAAAGAGCAATTTGCATCTACACTTTGCATACCATGAGCTTGTCCTGCTGCCAAATTTGATCCTTTGTATCAAGTCTGTTTTTCTTCGACACGCTCTACGTTAAAAGTACATTTTGCGAAGGGAAACCAGTTACTCAACTTTAAGTAAACGACCTGACACTGCTCCATTTCAAATTAGCCCGATTATAATGGTCACGGTCAAAGTTCAAATTGACTGGACGGGTGTACAGCAAGTCACGATTTTGGAAGCCAGTGCAGCTGTTTTAATTAGCAATTGAACTGTCCCGAATACCACAGGCTGTGAACTCATGCCTTAATCTCTTCATCTTGTTCAGGACCTGTGTCTCTCCACATTTGTGCTCCAGTGGACCTGGCCTGTGCTTACCACTAATCCAAATCCATCTGGCATTAAACTACACAATATTGTGCGGGTGGAAACTGCACCACGGGGGTAGATAACTGCTCCAGGCTGCTGGAACTGTCTGACAACCTATACCCAAAATCTGTAACTTCCTGTGCTATCACACACTAATGCCTTTTCATCTGTTAGCTTCTGCCAAAGCCTGCTCACCTTGTTTTGATCTTTAATTACATTTTCATAGACTAATAACTTTAGGGTTTTTTTTTATTTGAGAATGAACTAGACAGATGCATAATCTCTTTAATTAGAAAAAAAGTAGACAACTACCTCTAAGATATTGTGCATTGCATCCATGGATGACTGAGTCTACAATTCGGCCCCTGAGCCAATCAGGGAAAATGTCGTAGAAAAAGATCCATCATCTCCTTGAATCTGGCCAAAATCCAGTCCAACAGTTTTGGATTTTGAGCATGAAAGGCAAGAGAAAGAAAAATAAATGTTGTAAGATACAGAGCCCCATACCCCCTTCACATTATGGAAAGAAGAATATGAGAAAAGCCTGATGATGTTACAAATTGAGATTAAATGCGACTACCTTCACATGTCACACGGCTGTACTCTCTGGCTTGTGGAAGTAGTACAAATAGAGATTTTTGTCTATTTCCTAACCTTTTTCATTAGAAAATCTAGGTTGGAGTTCATGGATCACTGAACTAGAGTACAGTATATGGGGCAGCGCCGCCGCTGTCTGGTTCAGAGAAACAAACAGCTATTGACTAGCTTTTGTGTGTTTGATAAATATTCAGGTCATCCTCAGTCTATCTTATGTCTCCACTATAAAAGCCCCCCCTACAAGATCACAGCGTTACTATTCAACTAAAGATAACAAAGATGAAGATGAAGGTCTTTACACACATTGCCTTTGTTGTGCTGCAATTCCTAAAATGATCTGAAATACTAATGACCAGAGCTGATGAACAAACTGACTGAAGTAATGCCTGGTGACATGACAAAAGGCACACGCTAGTTGTCATGCCCACTCCCACCAGGTTTTAGGGTTTATCTTTTATAAGTGCTGTATGATTGGCTGTTGTGAGGAGATTAGCCCGCCGGATGTTAACTCGGGACAGACTGGGGCAGAACACGGAGAACATTGGGTGGACCATCACAACAAACAAAACTAGCCATGTCAGCGCCGGCCAGTAAGCCCATTGCGGGCGTATGACGTCTTTGATTAGACAGTTAAAAGGATCAGGATTAACTTCTGGTCCATGGCTATACAGAGTTTAGTTGTACTGAGAGGTGCACAGCTATAGGGCAAACATGTGAAGGAAAAGGAAATGATCCCTCCTCTTTGACTTGTGGGTCAGGTCCACATCAAAGATCGGCCATTTAGTAAAAGCAACACACCACACAAAGACACCAAGCAAACCTGTGGAATGATTCTGCAGGCAAAGTCTTGTGTGTTTATACTGAGTGTTCTTATGCTGTGCATTGTGCAGTCCCACGTAATCCTTTATGTATCATACAGAATATCTTGCAAAATGTGTAAAACCTCAGTTAGTTCATCAAATCACAAGTTTGTGTATTTATTTTGTCATTCGGGTCCCTTTCATACATATTCAATACAACAGTAACCTTACACTGTTTATATAGGGCATGTTTAGTGGAAAACTATATTTTGTAAATGGCATGCCATACACAAAACATGTAATATATATAAGTTTACAACATCATTTTTACAACATATAATATTCATAGAGGTGTTTTTTGTATATACAGGCCAGCCTGTAAAGCTGTTTTTGTCCCTGTGTTTGCTGCAGCTGCATCAGTGGACAATAAACTTTCCTGTTCAAGAAAAATGCTAAATAAGCATCTTGTACATTATGGAGCATTATCAAAAAGAAGAAAAACCTTAAACATTTCCCTGCATCTTGTGATCCCCAGACCTCATTGTATCTTCTGTCTTTTCCACAGCAAAGAGAACCCCAAACAAGCAACAAGAATCACATCAAGTAAGTAACAAATCTGGTGTGACACAAGGCCTGATTCAATCAAGCCCGCCATGTTAGTTTTGACGCTGATGTGTTGGATAGATAGTACCGACAAACGCATTTCATTCTTCATGCTGAGGCATCTTTGCTCCAACGGATTGTGAAGTGCGGCTTGTGCGTGATCCATACACCTTAGTGGCAAATCAGATGTGTTATAATTAGGCTCTTTGATAAAATGCAGAAAGAAAAAAAGATGGAGACATTCCTTTATGTTATGTGATTGCAAATCATATGTTTCTGGAACAGCATTTGTAAACACTGAACAATACTACCGCAACTGAGATAAACTGCTGATGAGTCACTGCGATGACGCAAAGCTGCTGGAAATAGATAGGAGTCTGAGCAGTACGCAGGATCTCTCTGTGCTTATGTGTGTGAGTCTGTGGCGTGTGTGACATCGGCTGAACTTTTATGATTATGTTGCAATCTGCATTGCAGCATTGCAATCAGCTTAATGTGTGTACTGATATCATCTTTCATGGTGCAGTAATGTGTGTACGTGTTTTCAGGTCAAGATGGTGGGTACGGCTTAGAAAGTGAAGAGGTTATTTTGACGCCTGAAGATGAAAACCCACTCAGGAGAATACTGCAGGTACACACACTCTCGCCTCTCCCCTCGCTATCTCCACCATCAGCCCGCTATCTTTATCTGCACATGAACACACAGACACACACAGACACACACTGGGATGCACACAAACAAAACAGAGCATACTCACTCAGCCACACTGTTTGACCTTGGATGTGGGCATGGTGTTGGTTAATCATCCGTGCCACCCACACACTTACGACCACTCTAACTGAAAATGCATTGAAACTATTTGCTGTTTCAGCTGATGCATTCACGCACGATATGGATTTACTGATTCCTTTGCAGTAACCTCTTCTGAACTACCAGATTGTAGCTTTTCAAATGTTTTGTTCCATCCCTCACGTTTCCAATTTGTATCCAAATACTTTACAATAAACAAACAAACAAACATAAATATAATCACTTCATAGCCACTGTGACGGCCACTTTACATATCTTGTAAAACAGTGCTGGATTAGTCCAAATGCCCTCCAATGAGATGAGGCCTTTGAGCAAAGAGATTCAAAAGCTAGTGGGGGCTGTTTCTGTCTTCTAACAGCCACCACACTATTATATGCAAATTCAGAAAACTACTGTTTTCTACAGAGAAGGCAACACGGCTCCATCTTCATTTGAGATTCAGTGGGGGTTGGAACATCACAGAATGACAAGCGTAAATTGCCCTTTTTAAAAACATTCCAACATCTGCTTTTCTAGGCTGAATTCCTACTGCCTACTTTCACAAATGTGAGGTCAACTTCCAGCTGCTTCGAAATTATTTTCTCAACAGCTGGTTTTTTTTTGGTTTTCTTGATGCTAGGGCAAACAGGATCAGCAACAACTTTAGGGCACGCACATTTTGCAAGCCACATCCAGCCCCTGAACTGGGGCATAGTTTACGAGTATGTGTCTGAATACAAATCTGATCGTCCAGTAGAGGACAGTCAAAGAACGCAACACTGCTGTTGCCCGTGCTGCCGGTTGCCAGTTTACTACAGTTTATTTATTTCTTCTGTGCTCAATTCCACTCTTCATATGTTTGCAGCCTTTTAACTGGCATCAGCCAGGGATGTCTCACAGTAAGAGGAAGCTGCTCCAGTCTCTGATGGGGCCTTATGGCCCACTGAGCGTGTCTTACAATGGGAAGACCTGCATTCTGTTCAAGGCAAAGCGCCTGGCAATCCGCTACAGGAACCATACCTTTATTGACCTGACTGAGAGGGTCTTCAACACCAACTTACCCGTGGACACTAAAAGCTCCATCTGCACCAAGGATAAAGCTACGTAAGTCTGTGGACAGACGGGGTCAGAAGTAAAACATGTGTTTGAGGAATTAGTTTTGGTTTTTAGTGAATTGTTGCACTATATACTGGACATAATGGACACATATGGTCAAATATAGCAAAAGCTCACATAAGGCATCAGCAAAGCTGTGATACTACTTTAATTCAATATACTTTATTTGCATAAATGTGACAAGGACAATTACTTACTATTACTATTACATGGAAATAGAAATAGAAGTATCTCAGGAAATGTGTGAATATACTGTATTGAGAAGACAGTAATACGCTCAATATTCATTGTGTGTTGTTACTGTGCAAAATGAGATGTTTTAAAATGTTTGGCTTTGTTTTACCGCAGGCTTTCCTTAAGGTTTGGTGATGTGGAGGACTTGCGAGGTCTAGTAATCAGGTAAAATGCACATGCTTATTTCAAATATTTTCACTGGCCAACATGTTATCTAAAACGAATGAATCACACTGACCCATTATTGTAAGTGCATACTGTGGACTGTGCATGCGACTAACTGCATTGTTTCTTCCTGCCAGGCTTCAAATGTCAAACACTTTTTATGAAGCAGCTGGTCAAAACTGGTTCACACTCGACAGTGTTCACATCCACTACAACTGGACCCAGGAGGCCACGTTTAACGCCAGCGAGGTCTATGCTCCGGCCACTTCATCCTACCATTGCCAGCACGTCAGCAGCCTGCACAAATACGACACCCTGCTAGTGCCCAGCTCCCACACTGACACATCCGCTAACTGGCACATCACTTTCACTGATTTCCAGGTACACTGTCGCACAAGGGGCACAACCTTTGCTGTGCTAGTTTTGTCTCCATGTTTACTGTTGTATCATAGTCTTTCCCCCCTGTTTCCTACTTGTGAGCATGTGTCTGTATGTTTGTGTTCCGCCTGTTTGGCTGTCAGTCCGTGGTCAGTTCGTTTACCGTCTGTTTGGCAGTTTGTCAATCTGTCTGTTTAGCCATCTGCTAGGCGGTCTCAACCTGTCCATCTGCCCAGTGTCTCTGTGCCTGGTCAGCCAAGTAAGAACCAGTTATCCTCTTTACTTTAGCCTAATCTCATCTTTCCGCCTTCTCTCTGCGCTTTTCCAGATCCAGGCCTTCAATGTGCAGTCAGACAAGTTTGCGTCGGCAAGTGACTGTGCCACTTTCCTGACACCCGCCATCCTGATGGGCTTGGTGACGTCTCTGATCCTGCTCCTCGTCTTAGCCTATGCCTTGCATATGGTGGTACACCTCAAGCACATCGACCGCTACGAGGAGCACAAAGCCACCGTCTACTTTCCCCGTAGTCCAGAAGCCGAGTTGCCAGACAAGAACAGCCTGTGAAGGAAAAAGGAGAGCTGGAGAATGACAGGAGCGAGGGAAAGCTGAGAAGAGAGGCAGAGGGGGAGTCCAAGTGAATACAAGAGTGAAAAAGTATCCTCCACAGAATATTTGTTCAACAAAATGACAACTTTGCCTGTTCATATGAAAACCTTGTACATCTTAACTACTTTAAGTAAATGCAGACCGTGGTTGGATACTTTTTCTTCTTTTCTCTTTGACCTGCATCTTGGCATCCAGATTTTGAATAAGGCCTTTGGATGTTCCAGCCTCTCCCTTAGAGATGGTTGAACCTGATGTCAAAGGTCAAGGACAGTCCATGGGCCCTGAGGGGCAAGAGCATATACAGGCCTTTACCCCAGTCAGCCATTAAAACCACAAAAGGCTAGCAACTGTAGCTAATACAGCTAACATCAGATGCTCATTGTAAGTATGTATTATATGGCTCACAAGTGTCATATTACAAGCTTCCATCACACACATTGTCTTTCCAGCTTTCATTACAGTGTACTTTGTCTGATACCGCTGCAAGAATTATATACTTCAAACAGTCAGTTTTATAGCTGAAATAGCCGTATTAGCTGCATGCCATAAAAGGCTGGTCTAGCTGGGCTAGCACAGTGTTTCCTAATAATAAGGATTACAGAGAGTCTTGCATGGGTTGCGGCTTAAAATAATCAAATATGGCACAAAGTAGAAGGAGCTTGAAAAGCTTTTGAGTGAAAGCGAAGAGAAATATCGGGAACCACTGGTCTAGCATCTGGCTGGAGGGAATGGACCAGCAACACTGGTCCTTCAGAGCCTCTGGAGTCTCTCACCCCACCCCTGAACAAAGACTGCTGCTTGGGACTTAACTGTGAAATTGCATTTTACAGACCACAGGCCAGATTGGGGGGGGGGTTGGGGGTTGGGGGTCATACAAACTAGCACAACATTGGTTAGCTGCGAAAGCGCTAACAAAAAACTATCAAAGACTATACAAGGAACTATGCTGCACAAGACTGCCCTTCTGAGGGCATGGCAGGAAAGCGGGTCTTGGGATGACTTGACTCTCTGGGAGTCAAGCGTTTGGACAAGGGAGGCCACGGGTCCTCCATCCACACCACTGGGTTTGACTGCCAAAGTGAAGCTGCAAAGGAGTTGCCATGAAATATGGTGAGAGACGGAGGGAGACAATGTGAAAATAAAAGCTAACCGTTACAGCTATGTACAAAACAAAAACACATACATGTACAGAAGTGTCACTCTGCGGAGGTCTTTTTTTTATATACAATGTAATCATGAAATACTATTAGGTACAGGATGACTATGCTAATCCTCATAACCAAAAGGATATACAAAGCTGTAGATACATTAAGATCTCTATACGATCATATCTTCAAATATTGCACAACTAATAAAAATAGGTACAAGTAAGACATTGTGCTCTATGAAGATTGGTAAAAGTATCAATGCATATGATTTTTTCTACAAAGTATAAACACATTACACTGTCTGTCTATTTGTTTTAAGCTGGGCCAGACAATGCAAGATCCAGTTTCATCTAACTGTAAATTACAGTACGAATTCCTACCATAGAAGGACGATACTATGGAATGCCGTCCACCCACCAGGACTTATAGATGCCATTATTATGCCAGAAGTCACACTACAGCAGTAACAGCATCAGTAAGTCATTACTACAGATTAAAAAAAAACACTCCGCATGACAGTAAATAGATATCTTAACATTCGATATGGCAATTCTGTCAATCTGTAGCAGTGTGAAATGTGTTCTTTGGTCATAAATGTATCCTACAAACTATGGTATGAGCGCAGGCGGTTTGTCCAAGGACCAACTGATGTAGATTGAACAATAAATGGTATTCAGAGGAAAGGTGTGCCGCGTGTAAATGTTAAATTGTGTTTTACTGCATACAGGATCACACAAATCACATATTCTGCTGAGGTTTTTCTTTTGGTGATGAAACTGATCTAAATTGCATGATGTAGGCCGATTTCAAAATGTTAATAATGTTGTTAATTGTTACTTAACCCACAGCTCTCCAACCCAGTGTCCAGGTCTTATGCTAGTTCTGTCTCCCCTCCTGAGTGCCATCTGCTCGCTCCTCTCACATTCTCTCTGACCTAGAATGTCAGTCCAGCTTACCTGCAGCACCAGTCCAATCAAACACTTTCATGCATACTTCATAGGCAAAAGCCATAATGTAATCTCATATTCAGAGCCACAATGTCATCTTCTGCTGGTCATAATGCTGTCATAGAATCCATGGCCCATATACACGGTTTTAACGGTGTTTTATTTGCACATTGATATTTCAAAAAGTTAAATTACTCACATTACCCAAATAAAGTGTCATACAGGACGTGACATATAGCCAAAGAGTTGCCGATAACGAGCCTACTGATGTTTTTGATTCTGCAGTTATGTTATCTTGAACAATCAGCCACTGAAAGCTTTACAGCTACTTGTTATTTCGATATTCCTGGGGTCGGTTTGTTTGCTGCCTTTGGATTCGGGGTTTACGTCAGTTTCTTCTTTCGACGTTCGGTCCACAGGGGGTGCAGGAAGTGTGTGAGGACGGTAACAAATAATACGCTTACAGGTAAGTTAACCTGTTGTGTCCTCTCAGCTGCTGGTGTCAAAAGTGTAATGATGTGTGTGAACACCGCGGCATAACTGTGAGAACAAGGCACTGCTTTCTCAACACCCGTCATTCAACCCCATACGCGTCCTCTATGTGAACCAAAGGGACATGTTTTTTGGTTGTATCTTGAGAATTATTTCCGTGAACTCTTAGCTAGGCCTACAATTAACGATAGAATAACATGCCTAACCCCAACAACCACCTGTGCAATGCCTGGTCATAAATAAAACCCCCTCACAGAATCGTACAGCTCACACAAGCTGTTGAGAGCTTCGATAGTTCTCTGGGCCTAGATTTCCCTACATCCACAACATTGCCTGTAGTGTATGCTGTGTCCAGGTGGTCAGCTGTGTTGTTGTTGTCTATGCATTGTAATAAGGAGCAACATAGTTGTTTGGTGTCTTTGCCGAAGTGGTGTTTTTGAATATCCTGCATATTCATGGAGATGAGGTAATTAGTGTCTGATGGATTGTGTACAGGTGGCTTGTGGAGTGTACAATATGAAAAGTGCTCTGCTAAATACTTTTGTACCTGTGGTATTTTGGTCAGGGGATTAACTAAATTAGTTTGATCCTTTTAGAGACCTTGAGAATCAATACTGCATTTCAGTTGGTCAGTGCAGTAGTTATTGGGATGCTGTGAACCAAAGTACTGCACAGCCAGACAACAAATAGTCCTGAGGCCCATTGGCCAATGGGCCAATCAATGAGACGATAAGGAACACAAGTCAATTGCAGAGCTTTAGCTGCATAAAACATGTGAACAGTACTTCTGAAACATAGAACCCCAGAATTGAAATTTAGAAAACAAATCTTTGTGAGTAAAGCTGATTCCTATTGTATTACATATTAAAATAATATTTTTGTTTTGTTGCCAGATTGTATGCTTAACTTCATAGAACGCAAACACAAATAGGCCTATGGTCATTATCCGAGGGTAACTTATTTGATGATGTCCAGTGATCATTTAGGCTGTTACGGTTACACAGATGTGCCGTAGCAGCAATGAACAACATCCTGTATTACACGGAATGGCCATTGCTCACATGTAGTCAAATATGGGGCCCGGTGCGTTTATAGTGTTTTTTCGTGTGTTGTAATTTACCAGAATTTTCAACTGATCAAGATTTTCCGATAAACAACACATTTCATTAAAAGCTGCAATAAAAAGCAAGTTTTTGTCAGTTGTCCAATCAATCATTTCTGGGTCCATGAGATGTAGTACCGTACTTAAGCCATACAGTAAAAGAGGGGCCTGCTGTGTATTTTTCTAAATATTGCGTGGAAGCTAATTGACAAAGGTTTGTGAATCTAAAGCCAAGTCCTTAACTTTTTGTCCAGATAGATTTGTGCTAAATTCTCAGACACAACTGAAGAGTCTAACTTAATGATGACGAATCAACATTTGGTTTGTTTCTCAACCAGTCAAGGTTAAACATGTAGCCTGATCTGTTTTGCTCTAAATGTGCCTCAGATTGATATGTTAGCCTCACATCTTAGAACATGTAACTTCATACAACACGCTATAGATGGCAGTGTTTGCATGTGTCACACTCACTGTTTGCCACCTCTGGATACATCGTATGCCACATAAATGAACTATGGTGCATTACTTGATGATTTGCTCTTACTGTGACCAATTATGAGAGCGAGAGTAAAGACAGAATTCAAATGTTTCTTATTTGCTGCAGAGCTGATCAGCACCAATTACTTGACTAAAGCTCCATATCTAGTTGAAGCACTTTGCTACCGTGACAACATCATAAAATGTTATGTACTATCGTGGGTATTTATTTTAGACTTTTTGATCCCTGATTTGAATGTTTTCCAGGTTTTTGCCTCACGAGATGAGAGGCAATTGTTAATCTAGGGAATTGTCAAATAATCAATTTCCTCGTGTTTGTCAGAACAGCTTCAATGACAAAGTGATGAATAAATCTGTGAGATACAAGCTCTGCTTTCATGTTCCCTCTTTAATCCTTAATGTTTTTGTGTAAATTGAATTTGCCAGGCTGAACACACACGTGCCGTCCTCTTTGTTTACCTTTTGTTACGTCTCCGGCTTCCACGCTTCAACTGATCACCCCGTGTTTAACGTGACATTGCTATGAATTGTGGGTAATTCCCTCAGGCAAAGTCTTCCTAAAGTGTTCGTAAAGGGCTCAAAATGTCTGCGAGGGAGCCCTCAAACACTCGACGATGTGACAGTGGGACGGCCGCTAAACCCTCACGGACTTTGCGGGAACGCGCATCAGAGTCCGTGAGTGTGGAGATTGGGATTGGGCCTGGGACATGAACAAAAAGAAGAGTCATGTTTCGTGTTTGTTGCTAATCTCTCCCTGTGCAGAACTCCGGAGCGAGGATCCTCAGAGTACTCCAAGCTGGGGATTCTGACTTTGTGGCCGCAGCCTGTGCACAGACAGATAGGTCTGCCTGTTTTATATGTAAAGCTGCCAGCCAGAAAGCACAAGGCCCACAGGGTACTCCGCACAACTCCTTTGTTGCAGCCAAACGGTGGCAATCCACTGTTTAAGCTGCTTTGCATTCTGGGAGCACAAGAGATGGAAAGGATACTAAGGATGGCATGTGGGTAAAGTTGGACCCTTTTTTAGGAATCTGCGTTCATATGCCTTTTTACAGGATGGGGCCTGGATGGCAGCGTCCTAGTAAAAATGACGCTGACAGACTAGACTACGCTCTCCCCCTTCCTCAGTTCATTCTTCAACCTTTTTAGTTCTCATTTTTTTAATTTCTTGTTTGGTGTGTCCACTGTGGTAAATAGTTCGAGATAATATTGCTCAGCCCTTCAGTGCCAGGGATTATCCTGCACTGTCAATCATTGATTGGCCCAATGGGGCACTTTGAAGTGCGTTAGCACTCGGTGAGTTGACTATTAATTGAACATCACAGTTAAGCCAATCACAAAGCTCCTCTTCCTCTATCAGCACAGCCGCAGTGAGTGGCCTCATTTGAGCCTCTTGGGCATGTTATCGTTGCAAATTAGTTTGTTATCAACAAGACAGCCTAGGCTATGGGGCGTAAACAAATAAACAGCCCAAGGGTGGATCAGAGGAGTTTCCCTCTATGCTGCTCTACATAAGTTCAGTCATTTTGTTTAGCGATGTGCTGGCTTGTTTTATGAATACGTGTACTTTGTTTTGGTTCTTGGATATTGAGTGCTGTAGCGATAAGTATTTGCTGAAAATGTAGCACATTTGTTGGCAAACCAATACAGAGAAAGCAGACGGTAAGAAGGAGGTGGGCTATCTGCTCAGTCTCACTGTAATTTCCTGTAACATGCGGCAGTTCAGCCTTTGAAGAATGATTTGGAAATATACATTTTAATAAAGTGCACTGAGGCACGGCCGACAAGACACAAAACAAATAAGATAAAAAGGAGATTGCCTATCTGAAATGAGCTGATGATGGGAGGGAGGGGGAAATACAGGAGAGACAGAAAATAATAGGGGTAAGGAGAGGACTTGTAACAGCAAGGTGTTTTTTCTTTAATTGAAGTGGAGAATGTGAAATGGAATGACATGCTTTGGGCAAATCAACCGTGAACATGTTGTGAATGCAGAGCACTTTAACACCATTTATAATCTGCTACACAAAATAATGCAAATATCACAGACGACTTCGCCGGCTGCCTGTTATTTCTCCACATAATGAAGCCACCTCTCCCATCAAGTCTTTTCTTTCAGGCAATCGGGCAGCTGCTTGAGTCAAGAAAATTGGCAAGTTTTACTCCCAAATACAAAAGTCAGACTATCAACACAGTTTGTGCACTGGGTTTTTCTTTTCATACTTTGTTGTAGAGAGGTGAAGACCTGCCCCTTTTGGTTGATCTTACAGTATTATGGAAAAAATATGTACAGAAGTCAACGGCAAAGAGAAATATTTTTTTAACCTGTTTGATTTGTGCCATGAATTACACACATGATGTTTGTCAATTTAAAAGATAATCAAGAAAGTTGCAATTTGCCATCAATTTTTTAATAATATTTAGTTTTGTGTGAAACCGATCTGTGAACAACATCTCTTGTCTCGCTCAATGTACGTCAGCAACGGCAACATGGCCGATACCGTGGCTAGCTAGCTAGCTAGCTAGCAAACTAAGCCGTCCACGTTCCACACACAAATGCACCGTGATCTTACTGTATGTGTTTAGCCAGAGACTCTTTTTGTTTGTGTGAGTACAACCCCGGTACGAACCACACAGCAGTCGTAGCTTCGGCGAGAGACATCACTTCAGCGACTTTGATTTTTAATTACATATTTTAAGTCTTATACAAATATTCTACGACAAATTGGGACTTTTCTGACTTGTAAAATGATCGTTTAAATTTGACAAACATCATATGAGTAATTCATGGCAATTCAAAAGGGGTCTTTGCCGTTGACGACCTCATATATATTTTTTCTGATAATAAGATCGTGTGGTGGTCAACTGGAAGGGGCGGGACTTTTCCTCTCTGTTGCTGTGCACATCCACCAGCTCTCCTTTGCCCCTCTCCGTCCTCTCTTTCTCACTCATCTCTTGTTTCCATAGTCTCTCTTTTCCACCCTTCTATTTTTAGGTGGAGTGGCTTTAATTATGCATGTTGTCGTAGTGCTTTCAGTATTACTGTCATTTAAGATATGTGTGTGTGTGTGTGTGTGTGCGCGTGTATTTCTCGCATAATCCGTGCTTTCTGTTTGTTTACCCACTGCATCTGAACACAACCCGAGTGTTGGGACCATGTAAAGTGTGGGCTATGAGATGCTTTGGCCTTCAGGAGACTGGCAGTGCAGACATGACATGCTTAGAAAAAGGGAAGAGGAGACAGACTGGATGGATGATCATGCATGTGTACAGGCATACATACACATATCCTGTTGTAGTTGTCAAACAATTGTTATACTGTAAAATTGACTGAATGGGCATCAGCTTCTATAAATGATTTAGTCATTGATTCCTAACTGCACCTTTTAATGACAAGAAAAACCGAGGAGAGGTGTGACAAAAAAATAAATAAAGAATTCAACGTGGTTATCAGTGTGCACCGTGAGATAGAAGCATCCCTGGCTCTTGCATTTCCTCACAAATCAGAAGTGTGACGAGCCATGCTGGTTTGTCACCAGGATGACACTGATTTCCACCAAGACACACTCTAAACACCAGATTATATGTCCCGACAAATCTTCCTCTTTCTCTACCTCTGTCATACCATGCTCCAGTTGCTTTCAATTGAACGGCCTGTCTTCCTGTAGCACCTTCTTATTTCTCTCATTTATGCTTCAGCCTTTTGAAAGACCTCCTGTCTCTTTCGTGCGTCTTCCTTTCACCTGTGTTTTGCGACTCCATCCGTTACATCCACCCTCTTTCTCTTCTGCTTCTTACAGCTCCTCTACGACCATCTCTGTCCCTCCTCACCCTGACACTTCATTGTTTTGATATATGACCTACTTACTTGACTGATTGAGGTTCTTGTATAGTTTGGTGGTGGGGAACTGTCTCTGCGTCGCCTCTATGATGTACGTGAAAGTCATGGTCAGTGTGCTTGTTTTGCCAAACATCCTCTTCCTCTGCTCTGCATGGTTCACAGGCACAATTACCCTCTCATCACAAGAAAATGAGGATAGAATCACACAGATTATACCAATTCTTAACAAAAGAATATGCCAGTATTTGGCTCATGGTGTTCTTTGTCAACTACTGTACGGTGCAGTAATTTGTCCCTCATAAATGGCCCAATGTTCTGATTCTTATCTCTGAGAAAAGGAAATGACTGGTGTATAATTGCTTTTAAACACAATTATGTTCACTAATATGCGTCGCATTCTCTCGATTCTTTTCAATGACAAGTTAATCTTTGGTGTCCTTTTAAGAAAGCCTGATGCACTCATTTCACTCTCTTCTCCTCCTGCTTTTCACAGGATGTCTCCCTCTCTTCATTTCCTACTCTTTTCTTTTGCTGAACAAGCGGTTTCTTTCTTTCACTACTGACTACTTGTCCGAGGACACCTGACGCAGTAGTGTGCAGGTCTGTGTCCCCTCTCGATCATTTATCAAATGTGTAATCATACAATAACATACAAACATAAAGAAATATGTATTAATTTCACCTTTTAAAAAGAATATATGTTTCTTTAGATGTCCATAGAAGAAGATCTCAGAGACCGAAGCCCCTTGTTGTTATTAGGAACATTAAAGTATTTTTGAACTTTTTGAGTACAAGCTTCTTTTACATCTACAAGGCTTGAAGACATGAAGTTGGATATTAGTTGTGTCATGAAAAGCCATTTGATTCCTAAGCAGAGGGTGATTTGACTGAACTGAGTCTCTTGCACCATTTATTCCAGGAGGAATTTCTGAACTTTTACCACTCACCACTGCTTCTCATCTTACAAACAAAAATATAATTATCAAAGGCATTCATATGGAAGTTTAGTCTGGATTAGGTTATTAAACATTTTAAAGATTCGATTTTACATTATAAACAACGAGAAGCTCCCACGATGTGACTGAATGACGTGCAGGGAAAAAAACCTTTTGCGTTCTTTCTAAATGTGTTCAAATGGCATCTAAACAGCCACAGCAAATTTCTGAAGAAAATCTGCCGGTCTGGAAATTAGGCTACCTTTCATCAGCACCAAAGGGAACCCAAGCTAATCTCTGTGCATAAGCTTTTTAATCATCTATTCAACCTAGTGTACTGTATGTTGACATCCACTATTGAGAATGATTTTTCATGAAAACGTTCATTCACTTTCCATCTTCTTGAACATTCCTTTTTAAGGAACTTACTTATCGAAGCGCAGTCAGCCTTTGCCAACTTTAGAGATCAAATGACTAATTCAATGACACCGTGTCAAGGAAAAAGCCCAGAATCCTTCATGCTCCCTGTCCTGCTTTCACAGATGACACACCAGGCATAAGCTCGCCTCTCTCACGTTGTTGTGTCCACTGCCCCCTGCTGTTCGTCGGGGCAAAGCTCGGTGTATTTTGTCCGTGTTTTCCGAGCCCATGAATCTTGTATGCGGTGGCTATTTTTGATCCATGACGGTGCATATTCCACAGGCAGCTGTGTTCCATTTCATCAAATACAGTCGTCTGTTTCTCTGCCTGCGCTGATGGAGGAAAAGACTGTGGGATCTCATTATTAATTGAATTAAGGGAGGTATTTCTGGAGCAAGGTGAGTTTGGAGCCTGGAAACAAAAAATTATTCATGGTGTGCTTTGAAATTCCTGGGCACTAATGGGACTGAGCCCATCACTGTCTATACAGATAAGAACATCAATGCTCACACTTACACACACCCTTCTAGTGTGGACACAAACCAGCCTGGATAGAGATGCTTTGGCTCAGCTATGAAATATAATGTCATCCCATGATATAACGGATACAATAGATGTGTCTAACAGGTCTAATATGCACTCTTTATAGACCTGAAGGATGGAACTGTGGCATCTCTCTTTTTAGGGGGACCACAGTTGGGAAAAACTCAGTTTGACCAGTACCATTCCCTAAAAAGCCCCATGTTGTATCATCAAGGCCTGTGCCTCTGATGCTGAAATCCCACTTAAATGTAGGTATAATGCTAAAATTTAGGGTAAAAGATTGTCAAGTTAAAAACCTGCGTATTTAGGGAGCATGATTAAAAAAATCATATGGTCATTGAAGTATCAGTGTATCCAGTTAAATCATGCCAGCACGCCCACCCTTTGCCACGGATCCTTTATTCTGTAGGGGTATATGCAAAATTGACCTTGGTGCTAATGAGCTGCCAGAAATACGGGATAGCTGGTCGGCCTTAGGTCAAACTAAGCACATCAGAAAAGGAAACCTGGCCATAGTGATGAAGCTCTCCCGCTACAGCCTCATGTAGTTTGTATAATATTCTGTCCAAGACTTTCTTCATGTGGGAAGGGCCAGGGGAGGATTAAAAGCCATCCCTATTGGATGGTAAAGGAAGAAAAAATGTCAGAAAGTTTCTCTCTCCGCTGAAATGCCAGGTACAGCCCTGTTACCATCAGCTTGGGTGCACTCCGCTCTCCAAAATTAGGTGTGATTATAGCAGTCAAGAAGTGAGGAAATGGAGGGTTAGAGGAGAAACAAGAGGGCGTGTGAAGATGGAAAGGAGTACTGGGTCATTAGTCTTTGATGTTTTTTCCTCTGATGTGACCCGTGACTAATTCTTCTCCACATTTTTTCATAAAGTGTGTACGTGCAGGACTGTATTATCTATGAATACATGAATAAATCAATCTATCAATGCATTATTTTCCTCATGTATTCCAATAACGTCAGGTTATGCTCACCGCGTTAAAACCCTCATCCCCATGGCGACTGCATGCTACGCCTTGGTTTCAAGGTTGACTGGAGTGTGTTAAAGAATCTCGCTAATCCAGACTTTAGCCTCCTACCTCAATGCCCCATCCATCCAGAAAATCTCCTGAGACGTGCATGCCTCTATAGCTCACATGCATGAATCTATCGTTGGGAAGTATGTGGAAAAGTCGGCTCCTAGCTGAACCTGGAACTTATCTTTATTCTTTTGTTTTTACATTCATGAATAATATCACAAGCACAATGCCTGGTAATCTCTCTATAAACTAGTGCTGTCTTTTGCGTCACGGCTAGAAGGTATCATAACAATGTATTTAGAACCAAGAGGAACTAATGGGATGGTGTATGCATGGGGTCCCATGGGACATGAGTGGTATTACATTGTGTTTTCTCAAAGGAGGTGAGACAGAAAGAGACGAGCCAGGGGAATTGATGAGACAAGGAATTTATGTTCAATAACCTTATCATCTGAGTTTTCTAGTCCGTTTAAAATGATTACTTATATTTAGACCGACCTTTTGTGTTAACTCTACATGGTAAATAATTACCCGTCATTGAAAGAAGATGAGGAGGAAAGAGATCTGGAGGGGACAACAGCCAAAGGACCAGGATGGGATTGAAATAACATAAAAACCTGAAGACATAAATATCTTATCCTGTCCACCCTGCAGTCCTGGCACTGAAGACTTCCTTGAACTGAACTGCACGGATGTTTTTATTACTTTATGTTTCCCATACTGGATGTTGTTTTTTATTTGGCCATTCAATCCACTTACTGTAGCTGTTATTATTCTGACCACATAGTACTGTCAAGTGAAATGGCCCTGCCTTGCTCAGTGATATTCCTGAACACAATAACACTTCTCTCCCAGGAACTCTCAGGGTCGACTTTAGCCTTGAGGATAAAAACTCCCATTCACTGAAGAAAAATCAGTCCAACAGCTGATATTTGTGTTTTTTGTTTTTGCAGCTTTGCAGGGATAAGGAAAGCTGTCTTTAATGCTGTATGCCATATGTCACATGCTCCATCTCTGTCCACCAGGCAACACCAGATACAGTACGAACTAACATGCGGAGACAAAAAGGAAGAGGTGATGCTCCGAATCAAGACGGTAAACATCATATAAATGGTCATTTCACGTCAAAGTTTCTCACGTGTGTGCATGAAAAAAACAACTTAAAACCGCCAAACAAGACAGAACATGAGTTGAGCATTATCCCCATAATATAAGTATATGTATGGAAAAAAATAATTTGAAATACATTAATTTATTGCTTTGTATACACACACAGTCAAGCATAAAGTTGGCTAAATGTTTCATGGGTAAACGGAATAATGACAACATCCGTTTCAATCAATTTAAAAGTGCTCAGTTGTCGAGTTGAAAGAATATTACTAATGTGTGGTATATTGCTTACGATTGGTGTTTTGTGATCGATTGAGTTGTTGAGTTTTGTTTTCATCTATTTAAGAATGATCACACAGCAACTGTTAACAATCATCATATTGTTTTACAACAATGGAATACATAATATCTCACGTATTCCTGTATGCTTATGCCACACACGATCCCCCAAAATAATAATTGTCTACCTTATTTTGCAGAATGTATGCACAGTTTTGTTTCAAATTAGAAAGCAGATGTGATGTTGACTCTACTTCTGTATGTGTTCAGACTCATGTCAGAGGTCTGAACCAACAATGTTTTTTTTTGTGGGTTTGACTGACAAAGACCAGCTGTTTCACATTGGTGTTTGTCCCACATAAGTCAAAGGTGAGTCTTCTCGTGTGGAAGAGGTAGTCCTGTAATAAACAGAGCACCACTTCTGCAGTGAGACTATTCAGTCAGTGTTGATCCCCATCCAAAGCATTGCCGGAGTCCTTCCAGCTCTGTGTGAAATGCGATCCGTCGCATGGGTTCCGACGACTGGGGGCTCTCATCCTCTTTTACAGCCCATGTGCCCACACACTGCCAGTGCCACGTCACTGCTGCAAAGTGCATTTATTTGACATGTTTTTGTGCAGCTTCACTGACTTGTCGTGTGGTCCTTCCCTCTTCCACCAAGAGTCTGCACATCCCCACTACCTTCTGTATCTTTTTACGCACACACACTTTCTTTTGTCTTCTCCCTCTCTGTCTTTCGTCAGCACTTTGGCAGTAATTCTTGCTTCAGTGAACTGGGCATACAGTGCATGACTTGATCTGACATGAAAGCTAAAGGCTAGCTATTATAGCCCTGTATTAAAGCCCATAAGTGGGAAGGAGAGAGAGAGTGACAGAAAGAGAGAGAGAGAGAGAGAGAGAGAGAGGGGCAGAAGTATGGCGTAATTCAACAACAATAAAAGCATCCTCAGTAGCCTATCGTCAGATCCTGTGAGTAAGGAGGAGAGAAAGTGTGTGTGTGAGAGAGAGAGAGAGAGAGAGAGGGGCAAAGAGAGAGAGAGCGAGTGAGAGAGGAGGCTAGTCGCATCACTCCAGAGGAGTAGGCGTGCTCTTGTGCGCTGCATCGTTTGATGATCTCCCCGGTTCCCCCTGAACCTCTGCTCTCTTGCTCTCTGCGTGTGAGGTCGGTCAAACAAAAAGCGACCGAGCGGACTTTCCCTGCCCTGCCGGAGGAGTCGAGCGCCACTTTCAGGCAGCGGAGCCGCGTGCGCCGCACCGGTCAGCGGGGCCACACCGCGGCACTTTGGATAACTCACACAGCTGAGGATCCGGACGTTTGCCAAGGCGCATCGCTCATCTGCGTCCCGCACCAAGAACATCTGAACACATTGCCATGAATGATTTAGTCAGACAGCGTACGTGACTTTTGACTACCTCCATTCCCCCCCCCCCCCTTTTTTTTTTTTTGATTCTCTGGAGGGGGATAAAAAAATCCACGGTGGCAGCATAACTCCAAAACTCGCTGTGTGCGCGCAGGGAGGGTATCTTTGCCCAAGATGCAGGTGGATCGGAGCTGTGTGATTTCCAGTGCGTGGTGTGTGTGTCTCCTTTTACTTTTCTCAACTCTAAGCACCAGGGTCAGTGAGGTGGGAGGCACCCACCAAAGCATCCCTCCATCCGTGTAAGTAGATGCTGTTTTACGCATCACTCGAAACTTCCAAGTTTAAAGAAGACCTTGATTAAAAAATATCCCAGCTGTACAAGTGCCCAAACAATATTTCATGGCTTATTGCGATTTGTTGTTGAGTAATTTCCGCCGCTGTTTAATTGTGTATTTGTTGAGTGATACCTCCTCTTTTTTTCAAATGTCTATTTGTTGTATATCAGTAGTTTTGAAGTCAGCCTGTTAATTCTTAATCTTAATTGTGTTCTATTCGTCCTTATATTTTACACGTGTTTCTAATTCCTTGCTTGTCTGTGTGCGCTGTGTTTGTGTGGCCGTCTGCAGGGTGAAGCTGTGGGCTTCAGCTTTTGGTGGGGAGATGAAGTCCATCTCGGCAAAGTACTCCGGCTCCCAGCTGCTGCAGAAGGTGAGCGGTTTTATTGTCTGATTTCAACTTCAGGTGTCAAATTGAAAGTACACCCTGTAACCTCAGTATTCTTAGAATTGTATTCAAATGCCCACATGACTGAACTTGAGCAGGGTTTTTTGTGGGCAGTTTGATAAAATGTAGAGGAGAAGATATTTTCTTTTAAAATGGCGCCTTCTTGTCCTTGAAATATGGTTTTTATTTGAAACAATATGTTTACACCGTCCTGCAGTGTATACCCAGGGACCCACATAGCCTACTCCAGATATTTTTTTGCCAAGCTGAAATTATGTGATACTGTTGGTAAAGTTACTGTTGATTTAAGAGCTTGTAGAACATTATTGAGAGACTTTTAAAATTGCATTGTGTGCGTGAAAAGGCCAGCTTATGAGAGGAAATGACTGCTGTTGAGTCATTTTTGAATTGAGAGAAATGTCACTCTTCATCTGCAGGATCCATGCTTTTTAGCCACTTGAGAATCTGTAATGCTTGTCGACTATAGGCACAGATTTAAAAGCTTATTCGGAAAATGCACTCTTTAAATGGGTGTCCAATTCACAAGCTCTCTGGCAGATGCATTTGCACACGGACACACACACACACACACACTCACAGATATACTCTCCGGAAAGCATTTCTTTTTTTTTTTTGCTAAGCAACTGAATGTTCCTCACATTTCTAACACCCTCTTTACTCTTTTCGTACCTCTCTGCAGTCTGTTCCCATCCCGCTTCCACTCTGTGACGTTCGTGCAAAATTTGAGTGTGATGGAATGCAAATTTCCCAAATGGAGGGTCAGTTGATGAAGCACGAGTTAAAACTAATGGATAGCCGGTGGATAAAGGGCCAAGCCGCAGCTAACCTCTCAGCGGCTGCGTTGTGCTTGGGGCCATCAGTTGCAGGGTCCCGTCGGATGCATAGACCCACTGTGGTGTGTGGCTGCTGTTTGGTGTCACACAGGCCAAACTCGTGATCTGACACAAAAACTTACACATGTACCCTTTACATGAGTGCACACACAGAATGCACCCTCCCTCCCTCACATACAGATGTAGTACATGACACACGTGCACTGCATATTAACAAGCACAGTCACATAGACACATATAGGCCTATAGCGTGGATTTCATCAGCTATACTCGGAAGCCAGAGGAGTGGCGTTATCTGGTTGATAGGATAGAAATTGTTTCCCCCTCTCATCTTTTTCTGCCTCCAAAAAAAAGATAACCCTCCCACAGAGTGACGACCTCTTTATGAAATGCAAATGAAGGCCGCAGGGTTAATTGAGCAAAGAAAAGACTGGAGACCTCTTTGTGGGAAAAGTGCATCTTTGACACCAAATGTTGCAAGTATAGTGTTGTTCCCTTGCTGGATCTCACAGTATTGTCAGATGTACAGGGTTTATAGCTGCATGCTCACCGTCCTGTATGTTTTCCCTTTTTGTGTGTCCGGTACAGTCTAGCAGCTCTTGTCCAGGAACACTGAGGAGGGACCACAGTTTCCCCAAGGGCAAATGCTTTTAAATAGGCAGAAAGAACGAGGGATATACACTGGTGTACATGGAGAGGAGGAGGGTAGTGAGGAGAAAAGACCAAGGCTTGTGTGTGTGTGTGTGTGTGTGTGAGAGAGAGCATGTGTTTGTGTCCCCTGGGTAAGGGACCGATAGACTCAGTATCCCTTCAGTTACATCTCCGACCCTATAGTGTAACAAAACTCCTTTGCAAAGCACCATACCCCCCCCTCTCTCAATTCAATTAAATTCAATTTATTGGCATGAAAGTTTAGAAACAGTATTGCTAAAGCATCAAAAAAGAAATTAAACATACAATAATATTAATACACAACAACATTAATGCACAATAACATTAATATTATGTTATATTATAATATATTGAATATTAATTCTATATATACAGTGTGTGTGAGTGTGTGTAGGTCACTCACTGTCCCTCAGGTTGTGCCATGTTAATACGTATTGGACAGCAAGATATGCTCTATCTCCTTCTTCTAGCAGTATTTTCAATTCTGAGATGTCACTAAATTCTTTAAAACCTGAAATTACAGAGTTGAATTATTTAAAGTACATGTTCCTAATTTCATTGAATGTTTCGCATTTTAGGAGGAAGTGCATCTCTGTCTCTCTCTCTCTCTCTCACACACTATGCATACAACTTAACAACTTATCATGCTGCATAAATAGACAAACACGAGGGATTATTTGAATATTCTGGTGTTTTGCTGAATCTTTTTCGCTGAAACATTAAGAAGGAAACAAGCTGGGTAGTTCAATTATTATAAGCTGCCTCATGATGATGCACATATGTAATTGTTACAATTGAAGCAACATTTCTGGACAGTAGTTTTAAGGTCTTGCACCTATACTGTGGCCTGTGCTTTTACTTCGTGTTCCGAGTTAAAATGCCAAAAATGTCAGTTTCTCTGTTGACTGGATTTTAGATTTTACTTCCAATGTAATCTTCTTGAATGAGAGAGATTCTTAAAAAGTTCACATCATTTATATAGATGCTTTCAGTAATTTCAGTCAGAATGAAAACAGGTCTGTAGGCTCAATTTTGGACAAATTTATGACTTGAAATAATCAAGTATTGCATGACTACCGGTACTAAGTTGTAAAACAATTCACAGAAGGACCTAGAGTACAGAAATCATTGCAATCGAATCATTTGAATATAAATACAGAAATTTGAAATCATTCTTTTTTAAATCCAGTTGGACCAGATTTGGCCTTTGATCCAAGCCCCCCCCCCCTCTCCTCTTTCTTCTCCTCTACTGTCCTGAGCTGTCCTCCCTTCTCATGCCACAGACCATTTCCTGTATCCATCGGAAACAGCTCTTCTTTCAAGGTTATACCAGTAGGGCATGTGTGTGTGTGTGTGTGTGGTGTGTGTCTCTCTCTGTCTGTGTGAGGGTGTGTGTGCACTTGTGTTAGAGTCCCTGAAGAAGAAGAAGAAGAAGAAGAAAACAAACATGATCAATAAAGCCTTCAATTTGTTTCACAAATCAGACGTTAGCAAACACATGTGCACATTGAACACTGTGTACACCTACAAAGGAAAGAAGAATTGTGTTTGAAACACATGAAACATCTCCCACTGATAGTTAGAATTAGCTCTGTGTGTTTTACCCTCTTCACTGCTATTCTGTCGAAATCTTTAATTTCATGTATCATTGAGCAACCTGTCTATACGAGCCAGCCTGGCTGTGATGGCTGTGTCTGTGTGTGTGTCTGTGTGTGTGTCTGTGTCTGTGTGTGTGTGTTGTTGGCTGGACTAGTTTTCACCTCACTGATGTTATGGCTTTCTGGAATCAAAGTAGTGGGACATTATGCCACGCTGAAATAACTTCAAGCCTCTTGGTAATGGAAGATATAAGACAAATGATGATTCTGTGGGATCGCCATAGCGGCTGGCACGTCTGCTTTATATATTTTTTAAAGTATGAGCTGTAGGCATACCGTGCTGTATGTCTTTGCAGCGTGTGTGTGCGTGTCTTAAATTTGCATACCTACTAAAAGCATGCTCAATCACACATTCACACACACACCGTTTACACAGCAAAAGATCAGAGGATGATAGGAAAAAGTAATGATGTGTGACCAAGAGTATGCTGGAATCGATTTGCCTGGATGGGGAAGACGGGTTTGTGTGTCTGGGGTGTGTGAGCATGTATGGTGTGCTATACCGTTCTCCTTTTATTACCAAAGAGATTAATGCTGCAAGCCACTAACATGTTGACATGCTGACAATATTCTTCAACAACGAGCAAAAGAAGACAAAGTGGAGCGGTTCCTCAAAAAGAAGCGGTAGATGAAAAATATCTGTCAGTATAAAAGTCGTCCAGTGAAGTGAAGCACAGCATACGTGTGCTGGGTTTATGGAGTACAGACAGAAAGACGTCTTGAATTCCATTTCTTTTCTGACTACCCACTACCTTAATAAACTTAAAATCATTGTGGGGTATTTCTATGAAATACAATGTCAATACTGATTGATTTAAAAAATCAAAAGAAAATGAACCTTACCTTATAAAATAGACCCCCTTTAAAATCTACCCATCAAAATGAATTTGTAGCATCCTTCAGTTCGTGCAAAAACATATTTAATACCAGTTGATACCAGTTCATTTGGCTTCATTTAATGGGCTGCCTGGTTGTCTAGAATCTAATAAACCCAAGAGAGCAGTTCATTCTGTTATGATTTACACACAACAGCAATTTGTTTTGATCTGTTGGAGACTTTACTATAAGACTTGTTTCATAGAAACAAGTCTGAATACTACAGAAGGCACTTTGTCTGTAATGGAAAAAAATATAAATTTTTGTTTTGAATATGTATTTTAGACACGAACCATTTAAGAGTGTGACTAATTATGTAATTTAGAAGTGGAAATGATTATGCATCTCAGGTTTTCATGTTCATTTAAAATGAATTACATATTTGGATGGCAGCAGTGGAAAGTTTTTTTTTTGATTTTCCACTCAGTGCTTTCATTTTTAATTTCATTTAGCATTTTTCACTCCCAAATGTTATGCATTTGTCATACTTCTTACACAAATTGTCCTTTTCAAATATTTCGAAAGAAAATGTTTTATTTGTGTTAGCATAGGTGTTCAGTACATTTGTTGAACTCAATGCTATAATTTCAGTGTTATATTGTGGACCTATACATCTGTGAATTGTAATTACCAGAGGAGGCCTTTTGGCTGGTGCCGGTCTGCTGCCAAGGGTGGGTGATGGCTGAGATGTTCCAGTGTAACAGTGTGTCAGTGAGGGGGTGACGGCTACAGATTCGATTTAGCTTTGGGAAAATTGAATAGCTGTCAGGTTTGGTTCAGCACGGCTGGCGATGAGGTGAGTGAAGGGGGTGTGGAGAGGTGTGTACTGATGACTGTCCCTCGTCCCCTAACCTCCCCTAACCCTCCCATTTCTTCTCCTGCTTCTTTCCCCCTCCCACTCTTATTCTCATTGACCAAAGCATGATCTTGCTAAATTTAATTCCGTTACTGTTCGTAGAGCGTGAGGGAAGACAGAGGTGTGTGTGTGTGTGTGTGTGTGTGTAAGAGAATAAAAAGAGTGAAGAAAGACGGAGGAATGCCGTGTCCCAGAGTTAATTACAGCGTTAGCAGGCGCGAGTGCAGCCTGTGCTGCTATTCTTTCATGTCCTAGCAGACCAGCTTTAGCCAACACAGCCACTCACTCACACTGTAATTAGTGCTTTGTTGGTGAGAAAGCATGAGAAAAGCCTCTGTAAATCAAACGCCCTGCCTTTACTGTAGAGCGGTCAGGAGCAAGGGAGCGAGGCCCTTTGCTACCGGATTAAAGAACTTCAATTTTTAAAGAGCACGACTGCTGACGCTGTGTGTGGGGGCTTAAGAAAAATCAAGTGCCTTTTGATGACTTATTGTGCGGTTTACCTATTTGCTCCATCCCCAATCATCTCATCTGTCATTGGCTGTTCAGCTCTGACATTGCCTCTGTTGCCCTGCAGATAAAGAGCATCTCACCATGGCTACACCGGACATTAACTGACGCACACAAGTATGCGAGCATACACACACTCTCACAGATTTCTGTAATTATGACTGATTGTTGTGCTCCGGAATGGATTGCATGCAGAGAGTAAACATCAGCGAAACCTGGTGAAGGGGCCCACGAGTACTATTTAGCACATTAACGTGTGCGACATGTGTGAAGGACTGTCTGTGACTTGCTGCCCACATCCATCATCCTGCCGGTTGTTTGGGTCCACACTGTGTGCTGTAGGTAAAGATGGCCCGTATTGGGCGTCCGACCCATTACAGCTGCTCCATCAATCACAAGTACCTCCTTATATGTCTTAAACCTCTGCATGCTCAGATAATTTGGCTTTATGCATTATGGACTAGTACCCCAGCTCTTTCTTTCTTACTTTCCCTCACTTTGTCTCTTTGTTACCTTCAATATTTCTGTCAACTCTCCCTCCATCAACATTTTCACCCATGTCTTGTTGTGTCCCTGTGCCTTCCGCAATTATTTTTCTCTCTTTCTCCCCTTCTCTCTCACACTTTTTCTCCTCCTCTCCCTCCATCTCCTTGCTTTAATAATGGATAGGCTGCAGCTACGGTACCTAAGAATACATGGTAGGGGATCTTGGGACACGCCAGTGTTTGGAGCAAGTGTTGATGCCCACGCTTGAAAAACGAGTTCCGCTGGCCCAGCACTATGTCGTGCACTCGCTGCACTCTCAGGCGTCCTCGATATGTGTCCCAAGTCACCCCCTCTGCCTCTGCATCGCCTCTGCCAACATACACACACACACACACACACACGAACAAACACTTTGTTTGATTGTACTTTATGGAGCCTCACACTGCGCCCCATTTGCACAACACTTCTCATGGATTGTGAGAGTGCTGCCAATTCCAGCTCAGTGGAACAGCAGTAGCCCCGCCTCCTGATGACCTTCACCTGCACTTGCTGTCATCTCACCCAAACACACACTTGCCAACACAGGGTCGAAGAATACAATTATGTATCCCCAAAGTTGCCACAATGTCGGGCAATATTGAGTAGACATGCAAAATGAATTCGTTCATAAAGGGGGTCATATCAAAATCAAGACTCTTATTCAGCAGATCTGACTCGGAACTATAAGTTCAATGAGATGTCGGGGTAATTCTCCCGCGTAGACCTTGCGGCTATTTGTGTAAACTGTTTTAGATTACTTTGAAGGGTTTAAGATTCACAATGTTTTGTAACACACAAATGAGGAAGGCACGAGAAGAGGGTCTGTGATACGCCAACAAAGGCGCCACTGAAAAGAAGCTATGCCAAAGTCTCATCCCGGCATCTGGCAGTACTATAGAGGGAGGCTAAATAATAGATTTTTCCCAGACATGAAAATATCCAAATCATGCGTCATTAGAAGGCAAATGTATTTGCTGGAAATGCATTGATACGTTATTTAGTAACATTTTCTGAGCCTTATAACTCATAGCAGGGTTGTCTGTAGCGGTCTTAATTGTAAATATAAGTCCTCGGTATCGCCACACAGCCGACAAAGGCTTTTTAATCAAGAAACCTCTGTTTCATGTTACGATGCCAGATGAATCAGTCGACTCGAACACGATGTATTGGCCAGATTCCAAGGTCTGGACCCAAGCAACACTGAAGAATCTCTTCCTCAAACTCAACTTAACTCAATTAGTGGGTGTTTATTTTACTTTCCTTTTGTGTCTCCTTTACATATCATGCGGGTAAAAGGCCTGTGCTGGCTAATATGCAGATGCCATTGTGGTAATGCTGAGCACTGCGTAAGTGGCAATGATTACTTCGACACAATAATCGATATGGATCAATGCACATTTTGAGCTGTGACATCTTGCCGAGTTGTACTTAACTTGACCTGTTGGTGCATCGCAAGCACTCGGTTGAAGTACGTTAGGGTTAAGGCTACAACGGATCCGTCTTGTGTAAAACTCTTGCGAGACTTTGTATATGTGGCTGCAAATGAATTTTGGAACCTGTTAAGTTCATTTGGACACTGATCAACTATGGCTGCCAAAAATTCAAAATAGCCTGCTGTTTTTGGCTGACAGTGATAAATGAGTATCCTGTTTGATATTGACTGGAAATGCAGCTCCATAGAAAATCGATGAACTTTTCACTGGACAATCAGTATAAAGGCAGGTTACCATTAGTTGCTGTGGAGGAGGTATGGTTGATAATGCCATTAAATATTCATTCAGTCAGTTGCGTTAGTAGGCATCTGGAACCTAAAAGTGATAACGAAAGACTTTCCACTTCCTCTACAATATGCTGACGACAAAATGACTTTGATTAGTCCTGCTGGGTCGCAACAGTACAAGCAGTCGTCATGTGGTGTGTAGAAGGATATTTACTTTCACAGCAGAGAAACTGACCTCTATTTAAATGCCACAGCATTTGTTAACACTTATGCTGACCACATGCATTCCCACAACGCTTCCTTATTTTCAAATATTCACACACACACACACACACACACACACACACACACACACACACACACACACACACACACACACACACACACACACACACACACACACACACACACACACACACACACACACACAGAGATTATTATTTTTTCTTATTCTATTTTATTTAGAAACTGATAAACAAATCTAATGTTGAAAAAAGTACTATTGTCCAATGTATTGCTGTCTGACTTTTAAAACCCCCAAATATTGACAGCAGTTTCATCTACAAATATCCAGCATCATTCAGGCTCATAATTGAACTTGTGATGTTTATGTTCTTTAATGTATTTCAGTTTTAATAGATATATTATGTTCTACATTTATTGAAAATTGTTTATTGTATTCGTATATTCAGTTAACTTCGTAGTGTCTACTAATACATTTTTTTGCGGTTCTCAAAAGCATTCTTCTCCTCTATAGGTGGTACATTTATTTCCCCCATTTCTTTGTGAGGCCTTCGAAGCAATCTCAAATAATACTGCGGTCCAAAAAGTACAACCTCCCATAATAAATCTCCAATTGCAAGGATGAATATTACCTTAATACATCCACCACAGTGTTTTGCTCTCTCTCCTTTCACTTTCACGCTGGCTGCTGCGAGAATCAATTTGAGACTGTGAGAATGTATGGAATGGAATCGGGAAGCAGCAAGCCACATTGTACGTGCTGCAAAGCATGAAAAATGTTTTCCACGACTTTGCTGAAACCAACTGAATGCAGGCAACTACAGATAGACTGTGGACTATTTATCAGCTCCATGGGAACAGATTAGACCTGCGCTTGGTGCTATTATGTTTTTTGGTGAAGTGACTTATGGCTGTATGAAATAAAAAGTGGAGTGGAGACTGGAGAGAGGGAACTTCCTATGCTATACTATAGGCTGCCTTTGCTTTATATATGTACATTATTTTAGTGTGGATGTGTTCCCATGCTGGCATACATTATGTCAGCCTCAGACGTTAAGGAGCATCTGTGTGTGTGTGTGTGTGTGTGGGGGTGGTGGGGGCACACCATGATGGCAAGGCATGTGAGGACATTGAAATATGGCGGTCATTAGAGAGAGCAGGGATTTGGCACCCACTCTGTGGGGCAATGATGCATGCCCAACAGACAATCTCCTGAACGTCGGTACCAGCTATATGCCATAAGGCCTTGTGTGTGTGTGTGTGTGTGTGTGTGTGTGTGTGTGTTTGTGTTCGTGTACAGCTGTTATTTCACTGTTTCTCTTCATAGCCCTCAGGCAGCCTTTAAACACTGTCACTGCAAAAGCACTTAGACACACAAACATACACACACACACACACACACACACTCTGTGCTGCAGGTGCACTCGGAGCTGCAGGTGGGTGAATTGTGTTGCGGAGTGAAATGGGTGAGGTGTGTAACTTGTTTCAGTTATACTGAAATAAAAAAGAGCAACACGGCTTGTGTCTGGTCAAATATCAGTCGGATGGTTTCATAAAGTAATGAGTGCTATTATTTTAATTCAAACTTGTGGGGAAGGCTACTGCCTGAATGCTAATAGCATTGATGGAGCATTGTAGTGTTCTTCTGTGGTCACTCTCCGAGTTAGTGGCAGGATCGGAATGCTAGTTTATTGGACCATTAGAAAAACAAACGAGCCACACCACACAGAATCCCTGGCCCCAGAACATTTGTCCATGAACCATAATGACTAAGATCAGAAATACTGCAAAGCAAAAAGGAAAACTATCGGAAACACAAACCAAAAGATTCAAAATAATCACACTGAAGCTGTGATTTTTGATGCAAATTACATTTCTTGGCATTTCACAGTGTAATTCTTTAAAAACTTTGGAACGATAGTAACTTTGGGTTGCAGTTTTTGTTTGCATTCCCAAATTTAATTCATGAGAGATAAAAAAATAAAATCATATTTTCATATTTAGTTGTGTAGTATGGATGATACTCAACATGTTGAAGGAGAAGCAGCATGGTGGATTTGTCTGTCGGTTGCTATACCTTTTAGGTCCTGACTGGAATATCTTAACATCCATTGTCATGAAAGGTTGTGATCCCCAAAGCATGAAGCCTACTGACTTCAGTGAACCCCTGACTTTTCTCATAATAACACCACGACGATGACATCTTTTGGTGGTATTCAGTAAAATATCTCAACAACGCAAATCCCATGGAATTTTAAACTTTGTTTTGCGTTCATGCTCCCTCAAAGTAAATACATTTCCACTTTGTGTTTAGTGCTAATAAGCAAATATTACCAAGCACATGCTAAACTAAGATGGTGATCACAATATACATTATACCTGCTAAACATCAGCATGCAAGCGTTGCATGTTAGCATGCTGATGTTACCATTTTACGTCCACTGTGCTGAAGTAGTGTCTCACAGATCCAGCGTGCTAGTCTTTTGGGGAAGTCTCAAGAGATTTGAAACAAGTACAAGGCTGCTCAAGTGTCAAGAGCAAGTCTCAAGTCCTTGAGGTCAAATGTAAATTAAGTCGCAGGTCCCCACAAAAAAATCAAGTCAAGGTGTCATTTGGGTATGATTGCATGACCATTAAAATGACCCGAGCTTTAAAATATTCCTGATATGATACAGTAATTGTGTTTTTCTGCTGCAGTATTTGTCGTCTTTATCGACAGATGCTGCATTCACATGCAGGCAAAGGGATATTATTTTAGCATCGGAAGCGGTCTGGCTTTCGTTTGTAGTTCGAGTATATTGACCAATTACCTTCGAGCAGGCTGTGGCTGAATGCAGGTTCTAAATCTTGGGCAAATAATTGGGCCCTGTCCAAGTTGTAAGTCTTAATCTACAGCATTTCTTTTTATTGTAATTGAAGAATCAGTCTTTAATATGTTCACTCCCACATTTGGGGATAGTTTGTTCATTGAACTCTCCTGAGATAATGACGGTTGTTGCTCCTATTGATGACTCACACGCTAAGTTCAACAGTTTAGTTGCAAATGAAACTATGAACTGTTTTCAACAGTCAATTCTGTTTTCAGCTGTTTTACTGATATCATATTTACAGCTGCTGTCGCTGCTGTCAGCCCACTGAAGAATAGGACACCAGCATGTAACAGTGATGACAAAGAGACTTGTAGGATCATTATTTAGCTGTTGTCATCTGTCTAGACTTCAGAGCGTGAATCAATCAAAAGCAAAGAGATACAATGTTTGGAACATTGTCATTAAACCAAGACACAAGGCGCAGGATTCGGTTATCTCTCATTGGAATCAGCCTCCAAATGATTTAAGTTGTTTAAGTGATTCATTGCATTCAACTGGCAAAGTAAAATGACAGTTTAGAATTTTTACTCTATGTGGTCAACTTTGTATGTTTAACAGTTGATGCCCCCCATCACTTTATTGTACACATTAACCCGCCGCATGTGCAATAGTTTCATTTTCTTCTATTATGTGTGTTTATCCTGCTTGTTTTAATCTTAATGCCTTTTTGTTTTGTTTTATCTTGCTCACTTGCTGCTGGTCACTGTAAGTTAACAAATGTAATTTAGTTGTATGCCTACAATGACACTTAAGTGTCTTGAATCTTGTTTTATAACAAAAGAAAAATGGGACCAGGACGCCTACTGCCAAGTGATAGTCAAACCACGATCTGCTTTCCTGGTCATGCTTTTTCAGCCTTTGTCAGTCTGACGCGTGGTAGATGTCCAGGAGCCAGCAACAGACCGCAATGAAGCTTTTCCCAGCTCACTTCTATGGCACAGTCTATTTCCTATCAAGAGCTGCCCTCTTCTCACTGTATGATTGAGTGGTCTGTCAAAGATCTGTGTGTGTGTGTGTGTGTGTGTGTGTGTGTGTGTGTGTGTGTGCGTGTGTGTGCGTGTACATTTGTTCTCATAATCCTCCCCACTCATTCACAGCACATTGATCTTACTTTGAGACATCTCTGCGTTATGATCAATATCATATTCATCCTCACTGATAGATTTTCTATTATGGTGAATGAAGCAGCAATTAAGGTGTGGCCACTCAGGCAAGACAAGTTTATGATCCCATGAGATTTATTAGTGTTTAAAGATGTTTTATATCTTTGTGATACCTATTTACACTAAGTGTTTGATTACATATTGTCTGTCTTATGTCTATATGTGTGTGTGTGTGTGAGTGTGTGTTTTACTATCTGCGGGGAGTGTCTCTGTGCCACCAGATACCAGGCCAACATGCTTTTGAGGCAGGGAGGACAAGCGTGAAATTAATTGTTCCACTTCATCTCCGGCCAGCGCTTTTCTTTTAAAGGGAACAATTTGTCGGCTGGCATACAAGGGGAGGGTATGAAAGGAGGAGGGCACAGCAACGATTTGGCGTTCCCGGGAGATCCTGTGATCCAGCACTGGTTTCCTGCTGTGGATTTGGGCTGGCGCTCCTGTCTGCTCAAGTAACAGACTTGGAGTGAATGCAACATCAGTCAAAGTGCAATTGTTTCAGACAGTCCTTCAAGTCTCACTGTGTTTCCCCCCCCGGTTGCTGCACATATAGTCTGCACACTCAGTGGTGACACTGTGGCAGAAAGCAGAATTAACTTTTAACCTTGTGATGCCTCTGGGTCATATACCTCTTCTTGCTTTTTCTACTCACCTGCTCTCTCCTTGTCTCTACACCGCTGCTCCCCTCCTCCTCCCCGAGCCATGTTGGCTGTAATTACCAACATGGCTTTGGGGAGTCAGTAGACCTTCATAGGAAATGATGAAACTGCAAGACGTTTGTTCTCCTGATCATGTTTTAGGAGAATATGTGCTCTCGCACTGTCGGCACAAGGTTGCAGTTTGCATTAATGGACACATGGAGACACAACTTTAACTAGTTAATTATCTTTTGTATGTAAAATCTTGCAAATGAACTGCAGTTGTAACTAGCTGATAAATGTAGTGTTGTAAAAAGTACATTTCCTTCTGAAATGTAGTGTTATAAGCATGCCATATTTTAGTATATAAAAATAATCATCATTATCCTACTGGTAGAAAGATTGTGATTTGAATGAAGTACAGCTATTGGAATCTTACTGCTGATGGTAAATATTGATTTGTAGCATTGTTTTATTGTTTTAATGTATTTTATTTAATATTCTAAAACATTGTGATTTGCAGCGACACCATGTTTACAAAAGTTTACTGGGTAACATATGAACGACATTGATATTGATCTGCTGATCTGCTGCCGAGTGTCCATTTATGGATAAATGAAAGAAAGAAGGAGACATTCTGTTTCGATAAGTGCTAAAAAGACTGATGGGGAGTCCCTGATACAGTTATTATCTTCCTGTTTTCTCCCTGTTTTCCTCCATTGTTATTGATCCATTGTTATTGATCCATTGTTATTGATCATCCGTATTTTGAAGTATTTTTGATCATTTCAGGGGCCTCAGTACATCATCTGTAAAGTGGACTTATTGGTCTCTTTGTCCCTGTGTAGTCTCTTCTCGTGTCCTCAAGCACACACATACATTCACACACGCGCGCGCGCGCACACACACACACACACACACACACACACACACACACACACACACACACACACACACACACACACACACATTCAGAGGCTTTTCTGAGCCGTGTCTCTTTTGTTCATCAAAGCAGACTCATCTAGTTGAAGTCAGAGAAGCTGGCAGAAGCAAACAACACAGACGGGGCTGCTTTTTGTGAATGAAAACGATACAACACAGCTTGAATCAGACTGGAGAGAATAGCACACAGACTTGTAATTCAGGGTAGTATGCTCGCTGTCTTGGCACATACTTCTGCCTCTCCTTGACTGCCGTGAATGTACAGCTTCGTTCAGTGGGCCAGAGAGACAGGAAGCATCTATGCAAAAACACTGTTTATTTTTGGGCTTTTACATTTACTTTTAGGTGAAAATTATGTTTTTTAAATTCAATAATTAATAAGTGTAAAATAAGAAGAGTTTTTATGTCTGTGCGCACACACACACGGAGAGAGAGAGAGAGATTCAAACAGCTGTGAGCTTGTGTGAGAGTGGGCCAAGGTAAAGTGGGCTCTGGCGACGCGTAAAATGAGCTGGGATTTGGGGAATTGAAGTTCAGTCTTAGTGTGGAATTAAGTTGTTCCCCTTCATTAATCACTTCATTATCAAACCCCAAGGAATTGACATACATATATGAAAGCACATGTGATATTATGTCATTCACACATTACGATGAATGACCAACAAAGAAAAACGTGCTTTTAGGTATTCTGCCATCTGCTTCTGCATATCCTTTGGAGCGACTGTGTACTTACGGGATCATTTATTGAGTTTTCTATGCATGTGCACCTGCAGGCTTGCACATGTCTCTGTTTCTGTGTGCTAAAGTGCAGCCTGGATATGGCGACGGTAGTCTCTGATTGTTGTCCTAGTGTCAGAGCACCGTGCAGGAGAGAGATTAGCAGCATCAGCTCGTTCATGTGATGCGACACAGCAGAGCGGTGAGGGAGGAGAGAGAGAGAGAGAGAGAGAGAGAGAGACGGATTGAGTTACCACAGACCATACAAAATGTGTCACCACTGCTTGTCTTCAACACAGTTGAAAGGACTTTTTGCAATGGACACATTATGCAGCCTTAGCAGCCTGATACATATCTTTCAAGGCGAAAAGTAAAATTCGTGACTGGGCTGTAGTTTCACACATGGGCAGACAGTTATTTTGGCTTAGAAGCACCGTATGGTACTCAAGGGACAACGACTGGCTGCGGGGCAGCTTCAAAGAGTGACTGTATACTGGACAACACACTGAGCCTCACCCTCCTAAGCTGTCAGTCAGTCAGCGTGGTTGAACACACTATTGCTAACTAACTGAAAAAGAATAAAACAATCATCCATCTAACAGTGAACAGTAACGTTTCAGCTGGAGACTGCCCCAACCAGTCTTTTCGCCTGTATTTGCAATGCTAAATGGACTCCAATATAGAGGATGTATACAATGGAGGTGAATGGAATGGAGTTGGTGGTGCTCATGGTATGAAAAAATAATGTTAAAAAAAAATAAAATCAGCACTGCCTCTTTCCAATGTGTGTGTTTTTTTTTTTAGACAGACACATTGCTGTTGAGTTTGTAATATGTCCATTAATGCAATGTCATTTTTCTGTGACCATCACCAATAAAAGTATTTTCACCATTGCATAGAGGTGGCAGCAGAAATATGGTGGTGGATATTTCAAGGCCAAGGCAAATTTAACCCAAATATTCTGCAAGAGGAAAAAATGTTTTCTGTAATTCGTAGAACCGATCCTTATATGAACAATTTACAACCCCATATTAGCTAAGCCGGCAGGTTAAATGTTTTGAAACCACTGTTACAATATGGAACCACTTCATTGTTAGTTGTGTAGTTTGAGCTGAAGCCCAGTACATATTATAGGTGAGCACTGCAGAATTCTCCCTGGTGAAATGAGTACATGCGACTGCTAAATCAGGCCACTATCCAGGTGCACAAACCAGCAAATAGAACAATCCTCATGGAAAAGGGAAAAGAACATTATTTTGTGCTCGACAGCAGAGTCAGGCCAAAACATACAATTCCTGGAAGATAGTGTCACTGCTCAGCAGGAGATGAGCAGCTAGAAGACATGAACAGTTACTCCAGCCCAGTGTCACATCCCAATACAAGCCACCTCCTCCAGAGCAGAAACGTCCCAAGACTTGTGTGGTACTTCTCTGGTGACAAGGACTAAATGTTTCCTGAGAAAAATGTAATAATTTAAAATAATTTACATGAAGCAACTCTACATGTTGTAGGTTTATATATTAGAATAATATTTGACCTTAAGTTGCAGATGAAGCCCGTTGAAGAAGCTTTCCTGACCCCTCTCCTGGGAAATGGTGGTTCTGGATGTATGCCAGTTGCCTTTCCTGTGATGTTGATGTGATGTGAAGAGGCTAGCTTCAGGCTAATTAGGCCTGGTTTGCTCTGGCCTGCCTGAATGAACATAGCGCTGCAGACAGCCTGTGGTCATCTGGACCCTCTTTTCCTCTCACAAACCACACAAACGTGATTGCAAACACATAAACACTTCGGCTCAGGGCATGGGAAGTCGTTGCTTCCCTAATGCCTCGGTGAAGTGTGTAAAATCTGTCAGTTCTGGGCCAGTTTCATGGACAAGGATTTAGTGGAGCTGCAGACAAATATATACTGATTTCAAAAGAAAAGACTGAAGAACTGTGTTTCGGGAGGATTTATAGCAATGAAGTCACCCATTCATTTATATAATTAGCAAAGGAAGTGGGTGCAGAGAAGAAGATGGATGAAAGAGGAAAGCAGGAGATAGCTGCAGGGATCAAGTAAAGGGAGAATGGACAAGGAGAAAATTGGTGAAGAGACCAGTCAAGCCAGTTCAGGTTTGAGCCGCCGCTGACCTGTCAGCTTTAACAACCCACCTACCAGCCAGGAACCAGGATTGGCTTTAAACCTGGATTTTCTGTCATCAGTGGGATTATCGCTCTGATTTTCATACGGTTATGGTCGCTGTAATTCGGCTTCTGACTCATCAGCCCGTCACTTTGATTTGCAACAGAATATGTTCCTCGAGGCTGCAATTAATAAGCAGTGCTGTTGGGTGAGGGACACAAGTTTGTTTGAGAAAATGTGAAACTTGTGGTTGTGGGGTCGTTGTCACGCCGAACAGTTCTGAAGAGAAATAATTGTATCTAACAGGACGTTATGGTAACACATATTGAGGTGCGTCTTCCCATTGTAGGATTTATTTAATTATTTTCATTCTTTCTTCCCTTCCCTCTCTGTGTCTGATCCAATCTCAGACATATGCGAAACAGAAGCACATTTGGACGACTGCACCGGAGCTTTTGAAGACAATCTTGATACATCAAACTGTGGCATGCAAATGAAATTGGCAGCAAAGGCACCACTTCGGCAGCGTTTCAAAGGCACACAGACGGTTCAGTGTTATGGTTGTGAACATAGTGTTGATTCTATGATATGGAGATAAAGATGAAACAGTGAGCGTTTCCCCTGATGAATTTGATTTTATTCAACCGTTCCCTGGCTTCTTAATGTCAGTAGCTCTTCGCTGTCCCTGCTGCTCGTTGCTCCACCTGTCTTTAATAACCCCAGACTCCATTATGATTATGATGAATCAAACCCTTTTGTCTTTAATCACTCCAATTGCTATCAAAAAATCCCTTCCACTTAAGCTCTTATTTTAAATCCATATTAAACCAAATGATTCCCTTCTGCCCACCCGCAGCTCTTTAAATTCGTACAGCATTCCACACCGCCCTCTGACCTCCCACTTCAGTATTACTTTCCTGTGCTCTCTCTGTTCATCCATTGTCCTATTTCTCTACTTTCTACCTTCCCTTTCTTCCACATCCTACCTGTCTTTGCATCTCTTGAATCTCTTTGCACCCACACAGTGTTTGCTCTCCCTATCTTTTCTCTCTCTCTTGTCTCTCTTTTTGTCTCCCTTTATCGGTCTTTTCCCCTTCTCATGTGTTTGTCTCTGTTTGGTTGCGTCTTCGCCTTGGGATGGAGGCAATCAAGCAACGTGGCCATAATTCTAACAAGATAACAATCAATGTTCACATTCAGTGTCCTCTCTCGGTGTCCTTTTTTCGTACTCGATTCACCCTCGAGTTCACCCTGCTCAAATGTTTTGGTACGAAGCAGTAAAAATATTCCTCTCTGTTTGGCGATGTCCTGCAGTTTTTCAGATGATTGCCTAAATCTAAAAGCTGCCGCCCCAGTGTCTGATGTTGTCCCTATTTGTCCTCCTACCGTGATCCCTCTCCCCTCGCTCAGCTCCGTGTTGCTGTACAGGAGCAGCTGAGAGCATGCGTCTATAAGCAGGTTGGCATAACATTAGAGGGGGCATGCTATTTGATATGGCGGTAATCTGCTGTTAAATCCCCCAAGAGTGAAACATACATAGTCGCCTGCAGCTTTGCAGAGATTTCAAAAATGCTTTTCTTTTCTTCTTACTCTTTTTTTCTGTAGTGGTATACCTCCTCACTTAGATTAGCTCTGTATATATGTGTGTGTGTGTGTGTGTGTGTGGCATGCATTGGTGTGGAATTAGCAAGACTTAATGTCACCGTCCCCGGTTATGGTGCTGGTTAAGTTAAGCACCCTAGAATTGCAGAATAATGTGATTTAGTGTGGGGCAGATACGGAGGGCAGTGGCGTGTCATCGATGCTTTATGTGTGGCTGGTAAAAGTGGAAGGTGGCTGATAGTTCTCTTGGCTGAGCTGATTGGTTTTGTTTCTATGTAGATCAGTTTGGAGAAGCAAGTCCTTCTAATATTCCACTTTTGAACCACTGATTTCTTTGTAGCGTTTTTTATATTGTAATTTTAGCACTGCTACTTTTGGTTACTCTATATACACAACACCTATTACATGTCTTTTCATCCTGGAACAGGAATCCCTTCTAGTATGTAGTGCTTCTTAACAATTCTTTCATTTCTTTCCTGTTAAACTCTTTTTTTTGTGAAGTTTTCCTTATCATAGATCTACTGTAGATTGTGTCAGATGCTGTAAACAGCCTACTAAGGCCAACTTATGATTTTAGTTTGTATAAATAAACTGCTTTTTTTAAGCTTCTGCATTTCCAAAAAATGCCCAAAATACAATAATGCTTTCATAAGTATGTTTATAAGACTAAATTGTTGATATTATCTTGACTTTGCCTGAGAAATATTACTGTAGATAGGACTATGTCCATGCTATCTATTGATTGCAAAGTTAAATTATTAAAACACATTGTTTACATTTAACAGTTTTTTAACCCGAACATGAACGTGTGGTTTTCTTTCAGAAATACAAGGAGTTTGAGCGGGCCGTGCGAGTGCAGGAGATTGACGGGCTGCGTCTGGTGAAGAGGCTGGCAGAGGACATGGAGGAGATGTTTCACAAGAAAGCCCAGGCAATGAAGGTACTCGTTGCTTCCAGATTGTTCGTCCATCACACGAAAACCTAAACCTTGCTTAGAATTAAGCAAAACATTTTAAATACAAAACAACTGCTATAAAAGCACAAGGAAATATAAAGATTTTATTTTATTTAGACATAGTTGTAACATTTCACAGACACTGCAGAACATAGCACATAACAATAACCATCTAATCACAAAATAGAAGTAACAATAGACTCAGTTGCATTGGTTCATTTATTCCCAGAGAGGCTGGGAATGAAAAGCAAAGGTACTCGACGGAGCTCAGTGAAATCACTTGCTGACCCTATTTGATGTCTGAAGAAGTGCTGTAGTGTCAGATTGCTTGAGTGGAACCAGACACATATTGCATTTTCTGTGTGTATGTGTGAGAGAGATATGTGAAAGACCGGGTGCTGTGGGTGGGGTGACAGACAGAGAGAGAGACTGTGAGCCACTGTCTGTGTCACTTTATTGATCCGCTCAGACCAACCATCAGTATCTAAGAGGCCACTTTAAGACAAAGCTCGAAACTGAAACCAAAATTGTGTAGTTTTGATTTTTGTGTCTTTATCTCTTGTTTTTGTTCAATGTGTGTGTGTGTGGACTGGATAGACTGTCGCGTTAGTATTCTCTGGTGACCAAATACTGTGCTTAAGTAAGTTCTAGGCACTTAATACTTCAGCAAAGGATTGTATTTTTTACTCTCGAGCTTTTATTTGACAGTCAATGGTTACTTTGCAGATTGAGACATAATATCTACTCATTAAATACGCATTTTATATTAAATTTAAGTATTATTCAGTAGAATTAAAATGCTAAAATACTAAATTATGGTGCATCAGACATAATAATAATAATCCAATAATTATATGATCAAATAACCCCTGAAAGAGGGCATTCTGCACAATGAGTACTCTTATTTTTGAAACAAATTCTGTTGCTAATCCTCTTTGGAATGCCTTACTTTCACTCATGTTAGTGTATTTGTTGTTGTGGAATTTTCTAAGATGAAAGAACACTTTATTCACAACTTTTGTCACATGTATACATGTGTTGTATGAACCCAATTGTGTGTGAGCATGTCTGGATATGTGTGTGATCTTGTCAATGTTATGTAATAGGTGCAGTTCAGGATGTGTCCACGGTGCACTGCCTCTCTGGCTGCAGCTCTAGCTCCAGGTGACATATCTTATCAGGACAACATGGTGCTGTTAACACAAATTGGATTTCCCTCTGAGAGTCTGGTCCAAGGATACAAGCTGAAAGGAAAGCGAGGGAGGAGAGAGAGGGACACAGATAGTGACAAACCGTTTCCTTGCTTTAGCTTTGCTTATGCCTGTTGTTATTCGTACGGTGCCTTTGCCCCGCTTGGATTGCATGACCATGTTTCACTCCCTTTGACAGCATTCACATTTCCACCCGTCCACATGCACAGCTGTTGTCACCAAGCAGAGAAGCTGAAGTATTTCATGCAAATTGAGTCATCTGGCATTTCAAAAATATGACTCCTACTCTTATACAATGATTGCTGGCATGAATGCAAGGTTCTAATTGAATATTGTTACTGGTTATGTATTAACTCCTTTAATAGAAAATGGAGCACTTAATCAGTTTTGTAATAATAATGATCATTTGTTTGGGAATGCAAGCATCGCCTTTTGCTGTCCAAACCAGGATTAACCGTATTTCATTTACGTTAGTTGTTTTTACATTACAGAGAGATATATGTCTTGTCAACCTGTTGCAACTGTCCGATAAACTTTTGAGTCTGTGCTGTGAGATTAGATCTATTGAATTTGAAAACATATTGTTGTGTGTGTGCCATCTCCTCAAGAGTGTGTTAAATCCCTGGAGGTAAGAGGACTCGGTTGGCTAATGGCTTCTCTGAAGCTGCCTTGCCGCGTGCTGGATGCCTGATGATTGTACATCTCAGTGGGGTTATTTGTGCCGGTGTGTGTTCATATGTGTGTGGAGTAAAAGTTAGGGGGGTTGATGAGACGGGATACCGGTCACAGGGGTGATGGAATTGCACTCTAGCAAAGACAGATGAAAGGAACAGGAAGGAAGGAACAGGAAGAATAACTGTTATGTGGAAGAAAATTGAAGAAAGTGGAGTGAAGAAAAGGGCTGCATGCACGCGGAAGAGGATTTAACCCCTTCTCTGCTGCTATCGTGATTCCACTTCACCTCCACCTTTCTCATTTTCAACGCTAACAGTTGGCCTTGTGATGGATTGTTAGTCGCAAACATACAATGGAAGTGTCCATGAGTCCTTTTCCCTCTTTTTCTCCATCTTTCTCCAATTTCTCTCTGCTTTTATTACCAAAACTCTTATCTATCTGGCCTAGTGAGCAGTCTCACTGCTGCCTTAAGCATCCCTCGCTCCTTTGTCTGTCTCCCCCCTCTCTACTCCGCCTCTTCCCATCTCTCTGCTTTTTGCTAAAGTATATGTGGCGCTTCAGCGATTCAATTTCCGTGCAGGCCCTCTCCCCTGTCCGTCAACGTGGCTTTATCTTCCCATCTCCACGTCGATTCACCCTTTTTATCGCACACCACCACCTGCTGAGAGACAGCAGCCTCTGCTGCCGTAAAAGGGTTCACCTGTACATGCGTGTGCTAGTTGATGTCATTCTTTTCAAGTGTGTTGGGGTGAGAGTCGTTCTGTGCTTTCATACTTGTGCCTTAAGATAATGGCTTTAATTTGGAGAGAGGGAGATGGTATAGTAGAGAAATATGTTTATAAGTTAAATTCATGTCGGTTTTGTGCGTGATATTGTGCGTATGTGTGTGTGTGAGAGAGAGTGACAGAATGTATCCGTTTAGAATTGGTGTTTGATTGCGTTCATGTCTCTTTCCTCTCTCCCTTATCATCTCCACATGTTTGTTGCAAACGCAGACTGCTGAAAATAAAACTTTGAGCGAGAGCAGTTGTGTGTTTAGGTTGCTTCAGCCAATTGAATTGCAGCTCCATTATTATAGATAAAATGGCCAATGAAACTATGTTCCAAAGTAAAGATTTGCTTGTGAAGGTTGTTGTGTGTGTGTCCTTGTTTGTAACTTTGACAGGAATGTATGTTTATTCCTGGCCTCAGCTGCATCTCAGCTCGCCATTTTTTAATTACTATTACCTTCATCAGTTCCTGAGTTGTTCTTTTAAATAAAAAGTGAACATGTTGTTATCACAGTTGAAAGGCGTGGCGCTATTGTGATGCCCTCCTCGAAGTCAAGCACGGCTGTGTTTAAATGCACTTCAAAGCAGAGTAGATGCCTCGCTGTCAGGGCTGTTTCTCCTGTAATGGCATTCGGCCTCTGCACGCTTTGTACCTGCTGATATCGTTTACCTGTGGCAGCTACGCCTCTGTAGTCCTCAAGATGATTACCAGTGTAGTGCAGGCTGCATGTGTGTACTTTAAAAATAAAAGGCGCACACAGGACTTGAAATGACATTCCCTGCCAGCAAAACCTCCTTTGAAATTGAATTTTTACTTGCTGACATGTACGGGGAATTTTGAACACAAAGCATTTCAACACTGTGGCACTGTACTCCTCCGTTGCAGCAGATGATTTGAATTCAGATGGTTCCTCTTAATATTGCAATTTAATTACTGAATACATGGCGACATTGCTAAAAAGAAGTCAGACAGAGCATGCAACATCAGTGAAGAGAAAATGAAGATGAATGGCAAAACCCAAACTCTTGTATGTTATCAATATATATGAGACTGACATGGTATATGAGAGCTAAACTTGCTGATCCAGGAATTTCCCATCATGGTTGGCATTCTGTAGAGTATAGTTCTGATAAGGATTTTCCTGCCCTTTCCATCTGTCTGCCTTCCTCCCTGACATTCCACACTGTAACGCTGAGCTGACAGCACTGCTCCCCTCATTTCCCTAATTGTATTAGCTGTCCTCAGTCTCAGATCATTGCCATGTCTCCGTGCGTGTTCGTCTGTCTGTGTGTGAGTGTCTGTTAAGAGCGATGGCTTCTAATGACAAGGCAGAGCCAGCCAGTAGACGTCAGGACAGCGATCTCCTCCTCTCCGGTTGTTTTTCTGTCACTAAGAAGTCACAGTGAGAGAGATGTTGTTTTCACATGAAATGGGGATGTAGACAGGAAGGATGGGAAAGGTACATTTAAAGAAGAGTCAAAAGTTCAGTCAAGCAGGCATACAGTGTATCGTGCATGTATGCACATAATGACATTGGGTATGGCTTAATTGTTTATCGTCATATTTTTTCTTTTTTCTCTCTGCTCCTCGAGGTGAGGTTTTGTTTAGTGTGTGTGTGCATATGGATGTATATATATATATACACATATATGTTCTTAAATGAAAACATTCAAGGTGAAAAAGAAAAACATTCAGTCTAGGCATAAAATGAAAGTGTGAAGAACGAGTAAATGTGAGACAGAGGAGAATGGGATGGCAGGGCGCTGGTTCAGGCCCTTTATTTTCCCTTTGTATTCCCTGTCAGTCAGCAGAACTGGTGAGAACTTGTCAAGTATTGATTATTGGGACAAGGTGTTTCAAACCACACACTACTCCCCTCCCTCTCTCTTGTCTTTCCCTTTGTGTCTGTCTGTCCACCATGATCTGTGTACTTGGCTGCTACCCAATGCAAATGTGCAAAACAGAGGAAGCAAAGTGTCACAGAGCACTTTTCCATTTTGTCGATGCTGCAACTCTTCCCTGGCTGCTTTGACAATATTAATTGCTGTCCCCAGTGCTATTGATGGGCTGACCCGAGCCAATCCCACTCAGCCCAGCTCAGGTCTCGACGGATCAGACCTCTGGCAGAACCAAGACCCACAGGACATGCACTGATCCAGTAGTCCAAGGCTTAGTTAGCATTTCCTCTCACAACGTAGGAACAACTATACATCTTACCAAGCAGAAGCATGCCAAATTATTCAAGTGCATCAACTTAGCACATGTTTATATAAGGTCGCACATAGCTATTTTTGGTACAAACATGTCCAACTGCTATTTACACATGCAAACAGAGCTGATAAATATAGCTCATCTATATTTGTTTGTGTTGCTGTTGGCAAGTTGTGTATTAAATAGCAACTCTGCTCTATAGAGCAACATGTTCAGATCATGTTCTCATCAAATTATAACTCAGAAAGTTGATTACATGGAAAAGAGGAAAACGTTGAACCCAAAGGACAAATGCATGCTGAACCAACAGCACACAGCACCTCTGGGAATGTTTTTAATGCGAGTTAGAACTGGAGTTGACTGTGGTCTTGTTCTCGGATACCTCGGGAGAACATTCAGATTCAGGCCACTGCCCTCCCCTCCTCCTGGTGGAGGGAATGTGATGAGGCAAGGCTTAATGTACTGCTTTAAAAAAAAAAGTCCAACACTTCCGCTACCAGTCAATGTATATGAACTTTTGAAAGTGTAAACAAGCTGAATCTTCTGTCAGGCAGATCATAATCACAGGATGTCAGATAATGAAAGGGGGTAGATGAGTCCAAATGTCAGAGAAATTGACTGGGTGGGTGGAAGGAGGCGGAATAAAAATGATGGAATTGAAACGGAAATTGTGTTTAATCGAAAGGGAAGACATTGCTTCAACGTATACTACTAGGAAACTGGGGAAACATTAGGAAAGTCAGATGGGTCTAAACCAGTCAGAACCAAAGATCTGATCAAAATATATATTTTTATCATGGCATATTAGTCTCGACTGTAGCAAAACACACAGCTATCTTGTCATTAATGACATAAATGTCTTCCATACATCTACTACCTTCTGTTAGGTCAAAATGACTTATCTTGATGCTAATTTCCCATTCATATGCATACTTTTCTTTGTTAATATGCTTCACCTTAGCCAACCTGACAGCTCCAAAGGACCATAGAAAGTGCTGGAAAAGCAACAGGGGGCTAGTTATTGTTATGAGCTTGTTCACACAACACATTGTTGCCTGTGGTTAAAAAAAAATCAGCAAATAAAATGAGCCTGATAGAGATAATGGATCCTGACCAGGACCAGACCAGTCGGATCTGGTCTAATCACGTTTGTGCTGAGGATCAAAGCTCTGTAGTGATGATGGAGACCAGCAGAAACGCATCAGGGATCTGTAATCAGGTAGAGATGCCAGACTTCTCCCTGCGAACAAATCTAATCCAGTCACCACAGCAAGTCTTGTTAGCGCTGTGTGTTCAGCTTCTACCCTTGTCAGCTGCAGTGAAGGCTTGTGAATGTGGACGTTTGTGTATGAACGTTGAGACAACAGGGCCTGCCTCTCTGACTGTGCCAGTTTAATTATTGCTGTCATCTCATACCAAGCCCTCGCCTCGACAGAATGGCTTGAGAGAAAAGTAATTTCCTCTCCCTTTTAAACTGCATCATATACTTTGGCAGGACCACCTATTGACAAAAAGACGTGGCAGGCTCATTTGAATATATGCGAGACACACGCACACACAAACGCCTGCAGACAGACCGCACACACGTTTGCGTACGCCCACAGTCACACAACGTACACACAAAGACAAACACATCACCTGGAGTGTTCATCCTGGTGATATGCTGGAATTGAAATTCACAGGAGTGAGCAGTACCTACTTATCTCTAATCTGTTTTTCCGATTGAAAAACTCCCTCCTACTATGCAAGTTATTTTTACCCCTAGAGCTTTAACTCCCATCACCCTGCATGGTAAGTAAGACTACATGAAGAACATGCCAAAGGAGATTATTCACAGGTGGGAATCGCGTGTTCAGTAGAAATGAAATTATCATTGGCCATGACTCAATTTAAAATCACAACAGAGGGAATTTACACATTTTTTAATGAAACTCACCACAATTTCTCATGAATAAATGTATGATCAAATTGACACATGGTCTATACCACAGACTTGTAATTTGTCTTACAGAAACGTCCTCTGCATGTCTTCTTACTTACACTTCCATTGCAGGTTTTAAAAAACACACAAAGGTCCAGCAGCGCTTGCTAACCTTACTAAGTCAGTGGAAATGTTGCAAGCCAGCTAGCAACACAGTCAATGACCATATCAACAATAGACGGTATATAAGAATCTTTATATTTAAAGATCTATGTTGGAAACAGACCATCAACGTTATGGAAAGTTAAAGTTACATCTCCTCGAGACATTCCTACTTCATTTCTGATCCTCCGGGTCCGCGACTACTTCACTCGGAGCAGCTATCAATTATGAGGTCACACTTCATTAAAGCATGAACTATCTTATGAAAACCAAACTTATTAGAAAAAAACTACACTTAGCTTATCAGCGTGTTGAAAACAAATTGTTAAAATGACAGAAACCAAATGACAGAAACCATCTTGTGTGTACTTTTAGTTTGGCCCATGTACGATCCGCTTACTTGGAAGGGGCGGGGTTTATGACCTATAATGCTGCCAGCCACCAGGGGGCAGTCAAGATGTTTTGGTTTAATTGTTGAGGAGCTGTCATGTCGTCCATCTTTATATACACACACATACTGTACATGCATTCACTTCAAACAGATTCCATCACACACAGTGAAATACTTTCATACCCTCTCACTCAATGATTGGCATTTGCAAAAGTGGCTGCATGACAGAACTGTTCAAAGGGCTAATATCTTAACACGTGTCAGTTGAGAATAACATGAACACTCAAGCACGCGCAAACATACACCCACACCGTCACACACTCACAAATGCTGAAAAGTGTGATTCTATCGACAACGGCTTCACAGGCAGCGTCTGACATTTTGCTGGGAGTGTGAGGCTAAGCGTTCAGACCTTTAGAGAATGCTCTCATTCCTCCCTTGTCCTCCCTTTATTCCAGCGTCCCCATCTTGTTTGTTCCTAGAGCACGCTTTTTTGTGGATTTCCATTAGATGCACCTGCCTGAGGTTTTTTATGGTGCCTTTCAATGCCCGAATGCACACATGCTCTCACATAGGCATACGAGTTTGTGTTTCTAAAAAAGAAGTCTGAAGAAGTCCAGGCCAGAGAGGGCAAAGAGGTATTCGCTCTGTCGTCTGCTTTTCTCTCTCAGCCAATCAGACCAGGGAGGAAGCAGAATGTATTCATGAACCTATAGCCGAACAGAACCAAACACAGATTGATATGCAACAATATTCAATGGCCAGGTGTGTTGCTATGGTGAAGAAACGGATTGGCCGGGCTCTAGATTACAGCGTGCTCTTCCCAAAACAGCCTGCCTGCACACACAGCAGCAGCACAGCACGCACACACAGACGCACACATGGCTCAGCTGATATAAGCAGGCTGATTGCAGTACTTTTACGGGTAAAGCCATTTGAATGGAAATGCGAAATGGAAGTGAATTACCAAAACTCATAGACACCAGGACCAGCTGTGAATGAGAGAAATGACTTGCTGTGAGAACACACCATGCACGTCCCAGATGGAAGTAGAAGGAAGTGCTTGTGTGTATGTGAGATGCCTGAAGCTGTTACTCAGGGACCAAAAACCTTACATCAGGTCCTTCACCTTAAGCCTGTTTGTATTTCTGCTACATTCATTAATACCGTAGACTTTTTTAATTGGGTACAAACTCACAATTTCCTCACAGACCACAGACATGAGTGACTGGCACAGTCAACGCTCAATTTGTACTTAGTACAATTTATACTTCACATACCCTGATGATACATGTCACTGCCATACTTTGAGCACTCAGTGACAATAACTCTGTCACAGCATATTAACGCTCCATTTCCCTCTTCACACAATGGTGCCCAAAAAACTACCTCAAGCTAAATAGTGACGAAACAAAAGAACTAGTCTCTGGCACATCAAACACTCCCAGCAGTGGACACGACCCCACTGCTGACACACAGTTTGTTTTGGTCAGCAATAAACAGTAAGGATCAGTAATAAAGATGCCTTGCTTCCAATATAGGCTCTTTGGATCCACTTTTGTCACCAAAAATTGTCAAAGAAACAAAAACTTTAAGTCGGATATGCCAATCCATTCCTTTTCAAACCAACCGCCTTTACCCTGCCTCGCAGTCAAAAACCATAGACCTAGCTGTGCGCCACCTGTATCAAACTAGTCCTACACTTAAGTAGACTACCATGGCTACCCACAGCGCCATTCATTAGCCACCAAATGGTGCCGACACCCACTTTCATCCACAGCCAGACAGTTGAATGTTCAACGGCTTCAAATACCAATGACTCATTATAGACAATAAACTCAGTTTGATAACACCACTGCTGTTCATAAACGATCCCAGCCTCCATGTCATATACGCAAACTCTCTACGAGAGCTCTCTGTTACCCCTCACCTCCTGTTGTTTTGCAAAAACACGGCCCCTCCTCAATCTTTCAAACATGATCAACAAAGCCATAACACACCTGTGGCACTCGCAATAGCAATTGACTTTTTGGTCTTAAATACAGGACTTAAAAATGGTCAAGAGCTTGCTTTGAGTGGCGCTTTCTCCCTGAACAAACTGCCTTGTTGACACTGTTTGGAAAGATCTAGACTAAGTGCATGTGGTGAATGTGCTTACAACGATGGGTCGATATGTAGGTATACAGTCTATGCGACCAAGTGTATTTTTGTCTGTTGTGTACCTGTTTATGTTGCTGTGTGGACTATATGTGAAAACCAATCTTCCACATATGCACACAAATTCACTATGAAATGGTCAATCAATTAGAGAAGCAACATGGAGGGGACAACAGCTGCATTTCATTGTGCTATCCTGTATTGTGTCATGACAATACAACCTTAAAACAGAAAATAATCGATTATTTCATCGATTCAATCGATTCATCAAGCAAAGCTGCCAAACGATCACAGGCTCTGTCTTTTCAGTGATGTGGATTTGCTGCTTTTCGCTGTTTTATATAATTGTAAACTGTTAGTTGGACAAAATGATATATGTCACATTGGCCTCTGGAAATTTGTTTGTTTGTAATTATTTTTACTATTTTTTTTAACATTTGTTAAAATAAGCCATTAATAATTTTGTCCGATTTTCCATGCTAAACAATTAACTGATCATTTAAATAACAAGTAACATTATCACTATTTGAAGCCCTAATATTCACCTTCACTTACATTTACACAACACACAATCAGTGTTTGCACTCATAACACGCAATCATGAATTTGTGTGAATACATTGAGTTATTTGTGCTTCTCGCACACCATCCATAAACTGCAACATGAAGGTTTACATTATGCTGTAATATGTCTCTCTCCTGTTTGCCACTGCACAACAGAGGCAAGTCTTAAAGCAATGACAACTTTACGTTAAAAACTTCCATTTCTCCCTCGTCATCTTTCATTTGAGAATGATGACCGCGATTGACTGTGCAAAAACGTTGACTCAAAGGCACACAGATACACGCACCACCCTACAGGCACACACACGTACACACACACACGTACACACACACATACACACACACACATACATACACACACACATACACACACACACACACACACGCAGCACACAATAGCAGCAAGAGGGTGACAATAGAGTGAGTTTGTGTGTCGTTAAGTGTATGAGAGAGATAGAGTGTGAAAAAAGAGAGAGTGCATGTTTTAAACAGCATGAACTGGTGATAGAGTTTGTTGTGGTAGTGTCCAAAGAACCCGAGGCAGTCATTACCTCTACTACTGAACCATTTAGGAAAATAGCCTCTTTCCAGAGCTGGCCAAATGTCTGTCTGCTATCTGTATATTTATGTGTGTGTTTGTCTGTCCTGAGGGCTTGCTGTGTTGCTCCAGTGCCACGGGGTACTTGTAAAGCCAGTCATAAAGCTACTTTCTGTTGGGCTGTTTCTCAGCCTATAATTATTTGACCCAGTAATCAATTATCTTTCATACTAACAGTTTGTTTCCCTCCTCCCCTCTTGCAGAGACTGGTGGAAGCGGCAGAGGAAGCCCACCTGCAGCATGAGGAGGATCCAGACCTGCAGGTATGTGTGTATGGAGCTACAGTATATTCTGACAACACACACATTATTACAATCAAGATGTCCATTCCCTGTTCTTGTAAGCTCATGAATTAAATCATGCAGAAAATAATTTCTCCTTCAGCGGCCAGTGCTTCTGTGATTGGACCCCAGTGAGACAAAAGGTTCAGCGAATGACAGCGGCCCCTGTAAACACAACAGAGCAGCGGCAGAGAGAAAAGGCATTCAGAATCTTGTTCTGCAGTCTGTTTCGCTTGACTAGGCTTAACAGTCTTTTCTCTTTTAAAAGTGTGTGTTTCTCCACATCTCTCTATAATCATTTTGTCAGCATACGTCTGTGTCTGCCACAGTCACACCGTCTGGTGTTCACATTCCCACATGAGCAAACAAACGTGCATACAAAGAACATTATATACACGTAAGTGTTTTGATTTTTTAATTGAAGAAAGAGAAAATCCACCCCACTCTTCGACATCTGTTAGTGATCACTTGCTGTGGATTTATGGGTCCATCGTGTTGAACGATTTTTACATTTTGTGGACAACTGAACAAAATCATAGACAATGAGATATTATATTGAGCCAGTTCTAGCAAACAGACTATACAGGCAGGTTTCTAAACAACATCATCAGTGAGATGTGCACGCATGCAGGGGGGTAGAAAACAAATCACAGTGACTTAGAGCTCATGAGGAGATGAAGAGTTTTTTTTCATGCCATAAACTGCACAAATCGCAAAAGTAATGTGTTTGATATGCTAAGAAAGAAGCCTCCCTGTTAGCTCAGCGTGTAGAATTAGCTATTAGCATCTGGATTTTACAAAGCACTGGAAGGCGGTGGATGCTTTTTGCACAGATCCTAAAGAACCCCCCCCCGCTTTAATGTTTAACACAGCTCACACAGTTACCACTCTGCGATCAGCGCTTTGATGATCAGTTTGATGTGCATTGTCAGTGTGTGCCAAAAAAGTTTTGTAAATTCGAGGATTGATGACACAAACAGATTAACCCCTAAACATGAATTTATCTCTATATACTGAATGGGATAGATAATAAAGTATGCAGTGTTTGTGCAGCAGCTTCAATGTGCCTGTCAGTTCATGTTGGACTGTACTCTACCCCATCAGATGATGTTAGGGGCATTGTAGTCCAAATCCTGAGTCCCCGTACCGCTCAGTTAAGTCATCATGATTGCACCTACAGATGTTTCATAATAATAATAATAATATCTAAAGATTCAATTGTATTTGGGAAGCATCTAATGTATTTTGTCAGAGGAGAAGCAATTGATCCTCATGTTTTTGACAGAATTTACTCAGTGACACACATATTGAGTCTGAAACATAAACCACAAATTATTATGGTATTATATCACTGTCATTTTCCTACTCAAACACTACATTTTAAACTACTCCCTGGGAGTTCCACCCTCAGTTCTGCAGACTTGGGCGAATGCATTTCGCTAATCATATCAGCATACACACCCCCATACCCAGCCTCCGCTCTCATGGTTCTGCCTCAAATCCATTTGAGCAGCTTTCATTTTTAGAGTGCAGCTTTGTAGTGTTTGTGTGTCTGTGTGTGCGTGTGTGTGTAGGTGTGCGTGTATATGTGTGTGAGCCAGAGAGAGGGAGACAGTGCACTCGTAATGTTTTCGCCTGAGTTTGCTGCGCATCATGCACATCTCAGAACAGAGTTTATTAAAGTAGGAGGAGCAACAGAAGAAACTTGAGTGTTAAAAAGGAAATGTGATGCTAAGCCGACTTGGGAGCATTTGCTGCTAAACTACTTATAAAGTCTGTGGCGTGAGTGTTATGTGTGCTTGTGTTTCTGCCTGTGGCGGTGAGTATGTGTTTACTCTGTCAGCTCTTTAAGACATTACAGAGAATACCCTGTGGTTTTCTGCTTTCATGGGCCATTGAGATGGATCAATGACTAAATTTAACCACTGACTGCTGTCCAGTTCTGAATGTTCCTCTCATAGCCCTTTCCTTCCTTTTCTGGTAATCTTGATCTCTTTAATTTCCTCCTCCATACTTTAAAAGAAACACTGTAACACTTAAAAAAAGGCTTTAAAGAGGAGCAAGGCTTGGCATATGTTTGCCTTTGTTTGTTTGGATGGTGCATTATTTTATTATCGAACATAGATAACAGTTAATCGACTGAAAATGAATCAGCAATTTTTTTGACAATCAATTCATGTTTAACCCATTTTCTAAGCAAAAACTCCAAACATACATCCTGTATTTCTTTCCCAATAAACTAATCAAAAATAACAGATTAATAGATGATGTAAAAAAGAAGCTTCAGGCTGATAGATAACGCAACATCACATTGATGTAATAATTTATTGAGATTTGCTGCAATTGTGGTGTTCGATGTAAGAAATAAATGCAGCTGCTGTTCCCAACATAGAGTTTAAGCTCATACAAATCAGCAAGTGCTTCTGTCAAGACAATGTGGCACAGAAAATATAGACCACAATGCAACATAGTCACACAAAAATATATTTAGAGAATGTGTGCTATTCTTCAATTGGAAAAAATCGGTCTCTCTTTCTACTGCCTGACAATCCTGTTTGCTTCACTTCCACAATCACCCACAGCTGATTGCAACAAGTACACTCTGGGTCTGAACACCATTCTGTAACTTGTACTGTATATCACCAGCTGAAGCTACAGGTACACCCGGAGATCAGCCTGGAAAGACAATTGCCACATTTTATCACAAGATTACTTTGTATATGTTTATTAGCAGATTTCCAGCTATTGTTGGGCTGGGACGAGTGTAGACCATCACCCACTCGCTCGGTTGCAACTACCCATGCAAGTGGAGTACATGAATATATATAGTTCCCTGTACATGTATTATTCGGGAGTGTACGATATAGTTTCATGCATCTTACTTTGTCTGCACATATGCGTGTTTGTTGATGTTGTTGCATGTAAACAAAACTGCCTTCATAGAAATGTACTTGTGTTTGTCATGTGTGTCATTTGTGGACATTTGTCTGTGTGTTTGTGTTTTCATATGCCGCTTTAGGGGCAGTAACATTGTGTGGGCCCACAGCGGCGCTTCACGCCAGTAATTACTTGGCGGAGAAGATGAGATGAGCCCAGAGAAGTGAGTGTCTCTTTGTTTCAGCTTTAATGACACAGCTCCAGAGCTGATAATGGCTGATAGAGAGCCTATATGAAGGGTCTCACAATACCTAAGCCAGAGTGAGACGCCATTATCAAGCCAAAATATCTCCATAAGAGATATTATTTTGAAATACCTGTTTTATATATATATGTAGTATACCAAAAATGTACATTACATGTACCGGCCAGATGCTTGTTAGCATGGTGTGTGACCACAGTAATATAATCTAATCTAATCAGAGATTCATGTAATGGCAGATGCAGTTGGTGTATGATGCAGTCTTACTTCATGACAGAGCTTCATTTCTGAACCTGGAAAACTCGCAATACAGAGTGCCTGGGTTGGGTACAGGGAGCAAAACAAGTCAGGGAACATATAACCACAGAGCCCTTATAGTGGACAGAGGACCACAGTACAGGTTTACATTAGCCACACTCATTTAAGCACACCACTCAAATGCATACTTTTTTAACAGCAAGTCCTTAGTAATAATATGACGAAATATTCAGAAACCACTTGTCCGCATCATGAACTCATCACCACTTTTGTCTTCTTCATATTACTGTACCGGTCCCACTACACATAACCCCTCAATCAGTCATTATCAGCACATACTCCTAAGAAAAAACACATGTATGTGCTTGGCTTTTTCATTTTTTACAAAGTCCATTCTCTCCCTCTTCATCTTGGCCACGCTGCTGATCCACTGAAACGAGTTTGGCGTGTTTAGGGTCTGACAGATAAAGTTCTGCTGATTTAAGTGGTTAACAAGTAACATCAATGGGAAATAAAGGAATGGTAGAACTCCTTGCATCACATTTTCTAGAAAATGGATAGAAAGATCTTGATAGTCCCTGGCCAAATAAATGTGGGAGGTTCTGCATCATGTTCCGACATCCGCCACAAATGAATCCCTGCTTCACCAGCTCGGCCGTCGTAGTTATAATAACTGATTGTCTTCGCCATGTGTGTGTGTGTGTCTTGTTATTTATCCTGGTTTTTCAGCACCTCTTGGCAAATTATGTCCCACCCATTATTTTTCATTGCTAATTGTGTTTGAATTGCTTGAGCATAAAATGAAACGTTTGAGCATTCTTTAACTGCTTTGGCGGTTTTTGGTGCTATTTACATGTCATGCATGAATGTGAATATGCATGTGCATTTTTGTGAGGGCTGTATGTGTACACCTGTGTAGGTGTTTGTGTGTGTTTGTCTGTATCTGTACAGCTCTCATGGTGGCATTTCAAAAAGTGCCTTTTACTGCAGAACATGGTGAATAGATGGTAATTATCACCAGCTGCGCTAAAAATACCACATCCACGCTGTAGGGTGAAACCTCCTCCATCAGTATTCGGGGGTATATTATAAAATGTTTGCGTGTTTTTTTGCTATTGGATACATATTTGTCTGGCAGCAGTTTGATAGGAATTTCCTTATCTATCCTTTCCAGAGCTCTTCTGCGTCCATGTGAAATTGGCACGGTAATCTGCTGCGATTTTCCTCCCTTGCTCTTTTACCCGCACTGCTCATGTACTGTAAATAGGAAAGCAGAGAGCAGTCTCCCATGCCCTCTGCAGCCAATGAAATCCTTCCTTGGAGGTTGGGGACAAACAGCCAATTGCCAATGATGTTGACTACATATGTAGCCCCAGTCTGGAGCAAGCATTGGGAGAGAAACGCTTAATCCTTTTCTCCCTCTCCTTTGTTCTCATACACCCCTGTCTAGGGTATTACCATAGAGTGCAGAGAGGTGGCCACATGCTTGTTGATTTGCCAATTTGCTCTTATGACTGGAAAAAAATATTTGACCTGAGTTTGTGTGTCTGCGTATCCAGGTATCCTCACTGTCCTGTGGCATGCATGGCCAGTGATGTGAAGATGGGATTTTTAAGCAATTTATTCAAGAGTTGGCCTTCACTGTCCAACGTATAATGCACAAATACGTCACACATACTGGTCGTCAACTCCAGACACACAGCATTTCAAGGTACCGTCGTCTATAATCTCAGAGAAAAGGGTTCAAAAATGTTCCCTACAAAGAGATAGGGTGCTACCTAGAAACATTGATGTTGACAAGCCTCCGGAAAGCTTCTTTGAAAGAATCAGTTTCAGAAGAAAGATATCCTTTATGTATCTGAGAGATAATAAGAAACATATTCCCATACACTGTACCATTTGCTTATCATGTTATTGCATGAAGTATGTTTCTTACCAACATACTTCTTAAGGTTATTTCAACAATTATAGTTTCTCAGTAATTAAGTCATTAAGTATTACTTCTAATATCAAAAAGACAATTCTGCATTAATCACAGTTTATACCACTGACAACATTTTTGTCGTTACTCCCTCACACACTCTTATGCAGAATTTGTTTTAGGTGCATTGTAGCCTCACTTGGCTGCTGTAGATTTTAGTCATGTATTTCTCAGAGTGGGTGGACACAAAGTTTAAGATGCATGAAGGACTTTAAGCACAGCGTATGAACCCTTACTTGACCTTTCCTCCAAGTTATTTACTCAATCTTCTGACTTGTTTACTCCCTGATTACCTGTATCTCTGCCCGCTGGTTGTTTTCTAGTCACATTTCCACACTCTGGGAGGGGTGTCTCCCCATTTCCCAACCGTGAAGAAAGCGAGTAAGGAGGTGGGTGAATAGAGTAGAGTCGAAGTGGAGCTGAGAGTTAAAAGTGAACACCAGGGGTGGAGCGTCACGGTCAACCCCACACTACTCATGAGGTCTCCTCTCTGCCTCGCTCTCTCTATTTTCCCCTTGAGGCTGTTGACTCACTGTGCAGCAAGAGTACTTATCAAAATCAACAGGAGTGTTTTTATTTGTTCGTGAGCATGTGCATGTGGGTCACACACTGTATACGCATGACTGGGTGAACATAGGATGCTTAGCTGTATAGGTGCTGTAAGGCAAACGGGACTCTTGCCCACTGCCCTTACACTTTTAATGCAGTGCGCCTGTGTCTTTTTCATATTAGTGTGACTGACGACCACAATTTTTGCCTTCATATCTAAGGCCTTGGAAGGGCATATAACAGTCCTGCGAGAGACACAGATAACAGATTGAATTCCTTTTTTGTCAGGGCATTTGATTTATAGATTACTGTCATGGTGTTCAGAGAACTTTAACAAATGTAACAAAAAATGTTTCTAATCTAAACTTCCTAACCTGGCTTTAATATAACTGCGCGTTGACATTGTGCACCAGCTTGAAATCAACAATAGCCACTCAACTCAATGATTGCAGGTAAATAGCAGTATTTAAAACCAACATTAAGTGTGTGTTTCACTGTCATACCCTCTCTTACACAAGTCTCACTCAGCACTCACAAACACATTATGATCAGTTTGTTAAAAACAGTCAAATGCATATCCACAGAGGAACTGAAGCAGGTTTTTTGTAGCATACTTCCTACTGTGGCTGTTTCAAAGTGTTTTACTTGCAATTTAATGTAATCAACATACATTTACATAAGATATATTATTTTAAAAAAGCATCAAAAGTGCTTTACATAAAAGAAATAGCTAGAATGAATTTAAAAGAGAGTAATAAAGAAAATATACAAAAGTAGTGGAAAACCTGACAAATATGAAATGATATGATAATGATGTAATTACAATTTATGATCAATTGTTGTATTGTGTTAACGCAGCAGTGACATTTTGATGTTAAAATGGTACATATAACACCTTAAATCTATCCATCTTTTGGGCCTACTGTATGTTTAGTAGAACTGAAATATGCTCCACTGTTTACCTCCAGTAACCCGTCCTCATCCTCTCCCTCTCTGTCTCTACCACACTGAGTGAGTGAGTGGGTGCTGATGGTACATGTACGATCTCTCAGCGTACTGTAATGCACTGCAACGTTAAAGATCAGGTTGTTAACACCAGGATCAGGGACTGCATTAGTGGTGCTGGGCACTCCTTCACTGCAATGCTGGAATGGCATAATTGACTTACTCAACACATACACCCACACTTGGACACACACACACACACAAAGTCACACATTATGTACACAGAGCCTCAGGGGAGCACAGACAGATGCTAACACACACACATATACACACCATGGTTTGCCCCTGCCACCATTCACACACCCACACGCACTCCCACACTATTGAAACTCAAAAGCTGATGGGTGTAATTTTAATCAAAATGAAAGGCCACATACTGTGAATTTAAATAAGTCTATTAGCAAACTCAGTTGTTTGTTTTATTTTTTTACTTGACTTGATATTCTCTAAACTTTTAACAGCTCTCATGATGTTTCCTTTCTGTGTGTGTGGGTGTGTGTGTGTGTGTGTGTGTGTGTGTGTGTGTATATGTGCATACACAACAATGGCCATGTGGGCATGTGTTCTTTTTGTTGTTTTTTTTAACATGTTTTACAAATTAACTTTGGAGCTATTCCACTGTCTGCGTTTGAACAAAGAAAAAAGCAACCATTGGTGGAAATTGCTTTTATTTAGGAATTGAGGTTTATCTCGTTTTCCTGATCCATCTATCGTACAGACAGAGAGGAAAGATGGAGCAAAGCCAGCAAGATGGAAGACACAAACGCATATAAAGGGTTGACTAGACAGAGACAACCAGGAAATTGCAACAATAGTCTCATATAGAGCTGATCGTAGTCAAACCGTGCTAATGAGAGCTGTTTGCATGAGAGAGCACATCCGTGTTGAATCCCTGGGTGAGAAAGAGGGTGGTGAGGAGCTTGATGAGGATTGCATACAGCCAGTAAAACAATAGGTAGAAGCAAACAGGCTGAGCCAGAAAAGGAAAGGGACAAATCACATTGGGAGGGTGAGACAGAGGAAGTGAGAGGGAGAATGATAGAACAGAAAGACATTGGCAGAAAGAGAACAGAGTGAAGACGCAATGGGCCCTTGTCTGCTGCAGGTGCAGTTGGCTGTGCCTCTGTTTACCATGTGAGTGTGTGTGTGTGTGTGTGTGTGTGTCGTAGTCTGTGCGTGTACATCTTGTACAAACCCATTTTTAAGTATACTAATTTTCACTTACTCTGTTAGGTTGAGGTCAAATTGAGAATAATTTGTCCCTCATGGGAAGTTATTCTGTTCCCAACAAGCAAGTCTGACAAGTTCTGCAGCTTCTGCAGCTCCATTTCCCTCGTTACACCGTTTACAGGGAGGTTATTTGTGCTTTTCAAAATTAGCCAAAGAAATGAAGAATGGATAAAATCTTAAAACCAATTGAGCAATTATAGGTAAGAAGTACTAAAGGGCAGAGATGGAAGAAGTACTGGTAGATCATTACCATAAGTAATATTAACAATACCACAGTGTAGAAATACACAATGTAAGTCCTGGATTCAAAATACTACTTCAGTAAAGGTACATAAGTATTAGCATCAAAATATACTTAAAGCACCGAAAGTAAAAGTGCTCATTATGCAGAATGGTCAATGTAAGAAAAACATATATATATATATATATATCATTGGAATTGAATTATTGATGTGTTTGTGTGTACAGCACAGGTGGGGCCAATTTCAGCAACTTTAAATGCTGCTGGGTAGTTTACGCTATAAACACATCAATTATTACTTGATTTATATGTTGCATTAATTATCTGAATTTGCAAAGTAGCTGGTAACTAATGTCAAACGAATGTAGTGGTGTAAAGTAAAGTAGGTCCATTGGTTTCCAACATGTATGTAGAGTAGTACAAAGTAGAATAAAATGGAAATACGCAAATAAAGTACAAATTCCTTACTGTACTGTAATATTTAAGTACAATAGTTAAGCATATGCACTTAGTTACTTTCCACCACTGCGAAAGGGCAGTTGAAGAGTACTGATTCTGTACAATTTGCATGATTGTCATTTGTGTATTTTTTGCACGCGTGTTTTGTGTGGATATCTTTATACTGGAGAACAACATACCGAGAGAGACCTTGAGAAGTTGTGAAGGTAATAATCAGGTGTAATTATGGCTGGCTCTGGATGCTGTGGCCCTCTTTGACAGGGAATCAAGATACAGATGCCAGCGGTAGGGAGGTCAGGTGCAGAGGAAGCTAAACACTGGTGAATAGGACACATAAGCAATTCTCTGCATTGAGGAACAGTGCCAGAGTGCCCCACTGCCTGAAGGTCGTCATTCCTGCAACCTCACCAGATTCTAAGTCACGAGACACTCACTTTTCTGATCACAGTTCAGGGTGCTGGCTTGATCTCATAAGATTTGAACACAAACATGGAATGTTATCCCCTTTATTAAAGTTGATATGGCAAACGTGTTAGCAAGCAGTTGCCTGTTTACCCATTCAGATGATACAGAGCAACGTTACCGTTCATGTGGGGTCGTGTTGGCAAATATAAGTAGAATACTCACTGTTCTTTAAGCTCTGTTTTTAGTCTCCATTAACTCTTGAGGGAAATATGACAAATACTCTAATATGTCCACCAGCCATTCATTAACTTTGTCTGTTTGCCGTTTGATGTTCGACAAGTAGCTTACAGTGGAGCCGTTTATTTCAAGACAACTTCCAAAAATATGCCTTGAGAGCAGTGAGAATGAACCAGTACCGTGAGGTTGTAGGCCAGAACTGCAGAGTAGGGTGATTATTATCTGTCCATCACTATGAGCATAAGCTTCTCACACACACAAGTAGTGTCATGTGATCCATTGTCGGTACAAAAATGTGACGAAAGCTGCTTTTAAGTATCCAGATATGTCACATACGCAGCCGTTTGACCCCCTTTTCTATCCTCTAGGTGTCCTTTTCTGTCCTTTCCTTTTGTCCAGTCCGATCGTTTCCTATCGTTTCCTTTTCTGTCTTTTTGCCTTATTGTATTATATCCTATCCTATTGTATCATGTCGTCCTTGTCTGTCTTGTCTTGTCTTTTCCCATCTTATCCTATCTTCCTGTCCAGTGCTATGCCTATTATCTATCTTTTGTCCTTTCTTCTCCTCTTGCTCTTGTGTCTCCTGTCTTTGCTTCTTCTCTTTTTCACTGACTTCCTCTCATTCTCTTCACTTGCAAATTGTATCGTTAAAGACTATAGAGATAGTAAAAGCTTTTTTAAACTGATGTCTTGCTTTTGTGTTGTTTTTTGCTCTGTAAATTCTATTTCATGGCTTTTTCATTTTGTTCGACATATTGTAAAGCACTTTAACTTTTCCTTTGAATATATATCCTCACTAACTTACTTACGAGAAGTTCCACTGTCAGAGCGGACCTCTCAGATTATAACTCGACATTTTGAAGAAATTATTAAATTTCACTCTCACATCCTTGTTTGATAATTGTTCTGTTTTTCCTTAAAAACACGAGGTTGAAGTGGTTCTGCAAATCAACACAGCAAAACACGCTTTGTGTTTCTCTATTGAGTCTCACTATGACTCTGTGCTCTTTGGCTTTTCCCAACCTGCTCATTTTTAGAATGAGTATTTTGTTTTGTTTTGTCGCTCATCACACACAAACGGCTTTTGAAATCATACAGTGTTTCAAGTTGAGAGGAATGGAAAGAGGCAAGTGAAACAGAAGGCGAAGAAGAAGAAGGAGAAGAAGGAGGGAAAATATAGGCAGAAATATGCAACACTGTGCTCCCTCACCTTCAAATGGCAGTGCTCCCCTTGATAAAAGGCTAATAAGCCTAATCAGGCCTGATGAATTACAATGATAGGCCCTGCTTTTGCCAGCCTATTTGATGGCTTTATCTGGGTTTTGCACCGGGCAGAGGCGATGATGGTGTTCCTCAAGAGGAGCTGGAAAGATTTTGCCAAAGTGAAGGTTACTGGTGCTAGAAAACTGAAGGCAGGGTGATAGGGAGGGTTACTTCTGTCATACAGAGGAAAGAGTCCACCGAAGTGACAATACAATATAATATGTCGAAGGGCTTGTGTCAGGATTTGGTGATGGAAAGATGAGGTATAGTGACTTTATAATGTGTGCTCTATAGGCTACTGTTTTCTCTGCTCCTGAAATCACCCTGTATTTGGACCTGCGGTCTTGTCAGTCTCTGAAAAATCAAGTACACAGAGTGTCTGTCCCTCTCTGAATGATGACACATGTACTGAGGCTTTGTGTTGAACTCTTGAGAATGCCAATTCATTTTCCTCTGAGGCCCTTGGCAAATCTTATTCTCTTGGTCATTACAAGAGAAATCAATGTGGCCTTAAGCCATGTAATCACCACCATTCACCTGGACAATGGATGAAACCGCTGCTGCTGCCATTGCTACTGACAGTAAGAACAGTAAAATATGTCTTTAGAAGAAAGGTTGTTCACTTCTTGTCCTAACCACTTACACAAGTGAAATTATGTTGAATATAATAATGACATATTCATGATCATCCATCCATCCGTTATCTATAACCGCTTATCGTTTTCAGGGCTGGAGCCGATCCCAGCAGACGTTGGGCGAAGGCAGGGTGCACCCTGGCCAGACTATTGCAGCACTGACAACCATTCACGCTCACATTCCCCCTCTTGCTGTGAGGCGACAGTGCTTGCTACTACACCACCACTGTGTAGCCCTTATTCATGATCAGTTTAATGCACATTTCAGTGAAGTGCATTGAGACCTGGTTCAGATTCCAGATGTCATCAAAGTGAAATTAAAAAACAAATAAACGTACAACAATATGTATACCTTTGGGTTTTTATTCTAAAATGTCAAATGATCGCTTCAGGATCTTTGTCTCTTTGTTGTCTTTTGTTCTGCATCGGCTATAGTCTTGGCAGGCTTTGCCCCTGTGTGGTACCTCAGGCTTCAGCGCCTTAAGGATGCAGGGAGCCATGAGCTCTATATTTATCATGCTCTATGATTTATTAATAGTCTCCACAGTATGCGCAGTACTAAAAATACAGTGGAGGCAGAGCACCACATGCAGCATCTGGCTAGGAAGGGAGTGTGCAAGCTGAGGAGAGATCTGTCAACTCAGCAGCTTTCCGTTGTAACATCATGCACATCTGGGATGATCCAGGGTTTCAGGTTACCTCAGTACGCAAATTACTCTCTGACTCAGCACTTTAGTGACCCAGTCATTCTATGCAGTGATAACATGACTCAGCAAGTAGGACATATTGAATGCAAGATACATAATTCTAAATGAAATACTCAGTAAACTTCAGTATTTAGGAGTATATTGTATCTGAAATGTCATAACTGTCTCTCTTTCTCTTTCTCTCTCTTCTTATCTCCAGTATGAATACTTCAATGCGGTGTTGATCAATGAGGTGGACGAGGAAGGGAACAGCGTAGAGCTCGGAGGAGAATTCATCCTGCAACCCAATGACCACTTTAACAACCTGTCAGTCAACCTCAGTCTCAGCGTGGTCCAGGTGCCCACCAACATGTATAACAAAGGTATGTTCAGTACCTCTACTTTATGATAAAGGTGTCAAAAACACGTTAATCATCACCATAACACATCATGTACATCTTAGCCTTTCAGGAACATGTATTTTTGCTGAATTTCTTTCAGATATAATCCAACAAGTTAGCGTGCTGGTGCACGTGGATGGACGCCTGTGACTGGAGGAGGATTTGAGTTCATTAACTGTAGCTCTTTGGATCATCCCTACCACACACTGACTTAATTAGAAGTTAAATAATCAGACGTTCGGCTAATTTACCAACCCATAAAGGCCTTGTGCAATGCTTAGTGGACAGAGTGAATGTCGTGTCGACTTAACCCAGCTACCAGAGGCAAAGAAATGATGTATGTGTATGTATATATATTATAAAGACAGAAAGGGAGAGAGGAAATGAGGGATAGAACAAATGAGAAAGAAAGTAGGTTAAGTCAGACTGATGGAAGGTCTGAGCAACAGATTAATTACAGCTAGGTGGAAAAAAGAGAAAAAGCAAGTGAGAGTGACAGGAGGCGAGTGAATGAAATGGAAAGAAATTGAATGAAAGGGCTAGGAGAGAGAGGCTGGCAGGCCGACACAGGGAGAGGAAGAGTCATTTTGATTTGATTCACAGGCAAATGAGTAGAATTGCGCATACACACACACACACACACACACACACACACACACACACACACACACACACACACACACACACACACACACACACACACAGCTTTAATCATTTTAGATCTGCAGGCTTTGTTCACCGGTCGTGATAACGTGGATGTGTTGGCTGGGACTGCAGGGAGCTCGTTGGTGGGCAAAGTATCACAGTTCTGCAAAAACAGACTGAGACGCTTGACATGGGAAAAGGATTTCCGATGGAACTATTATTGTTACGAAGTGATCTAACTGTAATCTGTGCTTGAATGCATCAGATTGATCAGTGCAGCTGCGAGAGGATGCTCTATTCTTTGTCTAATACGTCCTTGTTTCTGAAACCCTCCCTACGTGCACGAGCTAGTCACTCTCGTCTGAACCTGTTTTTCATGCTGCTGGTCTGGCTGTATCGCCTGTGCAGGTCATAAATAGTTTGGTGGGAAAGGTGATGAATTGGAGTTTAAGTCCATGTTAGCAGAGAGCTGCATGCCCCCTGAGATTAATCGTATGAGGAACACACCACATCAAACATCCATCTTCCAAACTCACTTCCAACCAAAACACAACCCACACCATCATACTTTATGAGGCTACATGACAGGAAAATGTACCATGTACGCAGTGAAGCCATGTGCACATTTGCAGCAGGTCGATACACTCTAATGTCCATGCACTTACTTTTATACTCTATACTCATGCTTCCTCTTAGACTTTTGTTTTTGCATTTTGACATTTCACTGAGGTATACGTAACGTGACGGTATTTGTGTAAATACATTTAAAAAATAAAAAGAAGAGCTGCTGGTGACACAAGTCATTGTAGCATGTACAACATTGTCGAGCATACAATGCTATGTGTCTGTTAGAAACGTTTATAACACACAAGTGCATTGGAACAGAATGATTTGCATAATGTCTGGACATTATTTGGATCCGTTTCTTTGATAATTCGTTCCGTCAAGGGTCATCTAATCCTAATCTCGGAAGACGTCATGGTTGCCAATCAGCCTACGTATATACTGACGTGAACACAACAGATTTACTATCAACCTTTGACGCCCGGTCACAAGTAAACAAACAGATGGGATAGCCATTAAGAAAGACAACTAAGACGCTTAATGAAGAACACAGCTGAGAAAGCTTGTGTGAAGATTGGTTCATACAAGGACACAGACTTTATGGAACCAGCTGCTTAGATTACAGTGGCGAAACAAAAACATTATTTAAGTTTTTCCAACAGTGTCTAAAGCCGTTTTTCATATGAATCAGGTCCGGACATTGTCCAGAGTTGCCCTTTCACACATGTACCACACAACCTCATCACATCAGTTGAGTATCTCTGTATTAGTGTAATAGAATAAGGAGGGTCTGTATTTTTGACAGAACTAAAAATCATACCTTATCATGAACTGCAATACCTCGATACCACCCAATCCTAATTCCTCGCTCCATTTATTAATACCCTCCTCCCTAATCATCATAAGTAACCTATTAAAGTGACGTCTGACTGGTGTAGTGGGTAACCCACACAGTTCTCCTTTTCAATCTTGAGTACAAGTGAACATTTGATGATACAAAATTCTGGGAGCTGCTTTGATCAGATTGAATTGAGGAAAGCATTAGTTGAGATGAATTTAAATGAATGCTTAGGGAGAATGTAGAGCCCATACTCTCTCCCTCATCATGCCATGAGTTCAGATTGCAATAGACTCTCAAACTGCACCAGAAGTGACTGTACTGTTGGGTAAATGGAGCCTGGATCAAATCCAGCCTCCTCTCCACTCCGCTCCACCGAGGTGGACGGGTGTTTACGATCCAGAGAGGGCTTTGGTGTCCTAGCTTCCAGTGGACTAAGTCAATCATGGCTTATTGGCATGACTGTTGACAGCAGAACAATGTTGCCAGCATAGGAGATGATGTGAAATCTGGTATCTGCTTTCCTTTCTCTCTCTATCCATTAGGTACATGTCTGTCTGACTGTCTCTCAGTCATTTTCTGCCTGCCTTCCCGGGCTTTCTTTTTTTTTATCTCTCTCTAAAGGCTTTTGTCTGTGTGCCTTACTGTATGATTGTGTCTGTCTGTCTGCTCGTCCATTTCTGCTTCCATCTTCCCCGCTCCGCTTTTGAACGCATCAAAGTTGTGGTTGTAAGCAGCTGTAATAAGTTTGGTTGCCCGATCGCAGACCAGTTACATTATTGACTCTTGCAGCCTGTAAAATGAAATCCATTTCAACGATTGGATATGCCCCACGATGTATCACAATCAGTTTGGTAAGAATTATAAGCAAGAGCTATCGCACATATTGTGTAGATGCACATGAGCCACTGGAGTCATACGCTTAAATGGCAGCTATTAAGAGCTGCTAAGCTAGTTCACTTTGGCAGGAGTTATCTTATTTTCATCACGATTGGATTTAGCTGCTCTCTCATCAAGTTATGTGGGAAAGGGAAACTGAATTACAGCTCATCAAAATGGATCTTTTTTGGACGTTTGTAGAACAAATCAATGGCTTTTATTTGATGCAACTCTTTTGCTTTAGCTGTCTAGTTGGCCAGTTATCATTGGTACTTTAAGAGCAATGGTGGGTGTAAAAGATATTACTAAGTGCAGAGCCTCAGTGCAGTTGTTGTAGTCTGAGCAGTAATTACAAAGCCAGAATGCAGTTTTCACAGAAAGTATACATTTCTATTGCATGATACTCTTATATTCACAGATGTCACAAAGTCAGATTCAGCTCTTAACTCGATTATTACTCAAACATGTGGTTTCTGCATTTTGTCTTTGTGGAATGGCCGACGGTCTCTCCTGTTGCTATTCTCTTTTATCTCTGTTATTCTTTTTCTCTTCTCTCATCTTTTCACCCTGTTTTTCAGCAAACACTTTCCCTGTATCTCTTTGTAATGAATAGGCCCCGATAGTGATCTGTGGCGGTGCAATGTATTATGAGTTGAGCAGGCACTAGGGAATACCTGTCCCAACCTCCTGGGCGGTAGCACCATGCTTATCTTTTGACTCAAATGCTTCCGTTTCTTTCCTCTCAACACGTTTGTCTCTCCTTCTTTATTCCCTTTCATTCTTAGACTCTGCAATCGTTAACGGAGTGTACTGGTCTGAGGCCTTGAATAAAGTATTTGTGGATAACTTTGAGAGAGACCCGTCCCTCATATGGCAGTATTTTGGCAGTGCCAAGGGCTTTTTCAGGCAGTACCCAGGTAAGTGTGTGTTTGTTTGTGAGGGGGTAGCGGCGTGGTGGTAGTGGCCGTGTGTTCATGTGTGTGTTTGTAATTCAGTCGCTGTCTCCCTATAGCAGAACGGGGGTGTATGGGGAGCTTCATTGACTGACAGCTAGAGACTGTAGGCTTGCGGGCTGAGAGAGAGGAAGAGGGGGAGAGTAGAGCGAAGAAGAGGGCGGGGGGTGAAGAGAGACAGGTGAGAGAGTTTGTAAAGATTAGAGAGTGGGTGAAAAATTAACATTTTCAGGTGAAGTAGAATAAATAAGACCAGGAGTAGCATAATAATGAGAAGTCGCCTATTGGATGGAAATTAGTGAATATAATAATGTTATATGAGCCACATAATATGGTAAAATCAGTGGTAATGATTCTTCTCTTTCTTGTTTTTATCTTTTGACCTCTTGAATCTGCATACAAGTGTATTTAATATAATATATATTCTGTGCAGCTCTGGCTATCAAAAGGCAACCTTCACGGTCCATTGTGAGTTTTCTGACCTGGAGGCCTCCAACGTCACTGCTGCATGAAGACTCTAAATTCATTCTATTCTATTCCTAAAGTTCACCAAATTTAGAAAGAAATGGCCTCTGTGAAAACAGTGCGTTTTGTGGGTTATTTCATGTCATTTTGACATGGGATGATTTTATACAACGAGATGCTTCTGTTGAATATTTCAGTGTAATTTTCCGATGCTCTGGGAACTACATTCACCTCAATTGTATTGGGGTGGCAGCAGAAATCTCTAATCTCTAACTGCATGGCCAACTACCACTAGAAGTAAGTATCAAAATATGTATTTTACTGTAGGTGCGGAGGTAGTTTTGAAAAAAGAGATGTTTAATGTTTTAGAGAAAATCTATTGTGACGGAAAAACGTGCGTTAGCAGAAAGCCTTTAAGGCAGGGGTGTCCAAACTTATTTCACTGAGGGCCACATACAGAAAAATATACCAAGGGCTGGGCCACTCAGGTCCGATCGCCTCACCCCTAGTGTGTTAAAGTGAGCAAAATCAATCAAATTTGGTTCTCAATGTGCTTTTGTTCAGATTTAACAGAGATGCTTGCTCACGTATGTTGAGCCGAACAGACTCATTATTCAAATAGAAGGGAGTTGAGAACAGCTCGATGTCTCTCTCAATGAGAGAAACATATTGAAAGCCATGGCAGCTGGTGGAACATGTTCTAGGTAGGGCTGTGCCACATCCAATCAATTTCAGCAAACATCCCAGTATGATTCAATGCTAAATAAATTAAGGTATCAAACACGTATTGCTACTTTGCAGTTAAATATTTAACATTTATTCCAACATGAAAAAAAGCAGAAAATAACACTTTGACAAACACGTCAGGACATCTTATTTACAGCTAGTAGCTTTGCATGTACTGCTTCCCTTTCCTGCCAGTCTGCTGTCTGATTGTGAGGTCAGGCTGATCTGATATCAGCACTGCAGTTTCTCCTCAAAGTTCTCCTCTCAAACGGGTCTTGGAGGAGTAGTGCTCGTGCTGGAGCTCGCGCCCGCCTGTAGAGACTCGTGTAGAGACCCGTCGGATTGCATCTGACACAGCTTCAAACATGTCCTTACCTGTTGTTGTGCTCTTTAGACTCCTAAAATCAAGCAGCTCCGAATGCAGAAATGATCGTCAACTCCCCGCAAACAAATGAACAGCTGTGCGGTGTCTGTGGCATCTGTGCTCTCATCATATGCAATAGAGTAAAAAGCAAAAGCACGAGCTTTATCTGACACTTGATGGTTTAGGTTAGCTGACAAGTCTTCGATTCGCCGCACAACTGTGTTTCTGGACACGCTGACGTCGTTGAATTGCTGCATTTATTCCGGGCACTGTTTTATGAAGTCACCATCTGAGAAAGGTTTCCCGTGGCGGGCAATGAGTTGAGCTACCTCGTGGCTGCTATTGTGACTTTTTCTTGTGTTTTGTTTGCACGGAAAAAAATACTCTTATTGAGCTAACTGCCATTTAACTTTCTGTTCTCGCTCGGCACCAGTGTAGGACGTGTCATCATCCGGGCCTAAACGTTTCTTTGATTGCTCTTATTTTGTGGAGAAGCTGCCTTGTTCAACACAGTATCTCCACCTAGTGGTGAAACTAAGAAGTACAATACAGTCAAGCGCAAGTTTCAAGTGTGGGCCATATTACATTATATTTTTAGAAGTTGCTGCGGGCCAATTAAAAATGGACCGCGGGCCGTACTTGGCCCGCGGGCCGTAGTTTGGACACCCCTGCTTTAAGGGCTCAAAGAACACTTTCTCAGGCCACCTTTTTTCTCTTTCAGCCACGGTAACAGTTTGTTCTTCTTTGGTACAAATCAAGCAACTCCAGCACTTTTTCAGTTTGTCGTTCATTTTTTCACTTGTGATGCTGACACCGTCTCTTCAAGGGATCAAGTGGAAGCCGGATGAACACGGGGTCATAGCTTTTGACTGTCGTAACCGGAAGTGGTACATCCAGGCTGCCACCTCTCCCAAGAATGTGGTCATCCTGGTGGATGTCAGTGGGAGTATGAAAGGCCTCAGGCTGACCATCGCCAGGCAGACGGTATCCTCCATACTGGACACTCTTGGTGACGACGACTTTTTTAACATCATTGCCGTAAGTCCATACAGATGTGCACACATCTGTTGGGGGGGGGGGGGGGTATCGACGCCCACATCCTCTCCTCCTCAGATCAGAGGAAATCCTGGAACAAATCAGCTTTCTTTCCTGTCACGCTCACAACCAATTAGCAGTCGGCTGAATGGAGATTTGAATTGCAAAAGAGACAGTTGTGATTGAATCCCGCCTCAGGTACCCAAGCTATTGTTTATCGCATCGTGTTAGCGAGTGTGCGTGCGTGGCCACGCACTTGCACATGTGTGTCTGATGCTATTTCACATCAAAACGTAGCTCGTCGCTTTGCCAGCCTCCATTCTCTTTCTCTGCAAAACAGAGTCTTCATTATCATTCATTATCGTAATCATGTTATTTTGAAAATTATTCTTTTGAAAAATAAAGCAAAAGAGGATTTAGACAATCAGGCAGAAACATATTGTTTTTCCGAAAGTCTTTAAAAGGATCCGTCATTTTGAATCTGTTTCTTCTTTCTTCTTTTTATTTGTGCTATTTTTCCCTTGTTTCCTTCTATACACATGAAGGGATTTCTCCCATAGAAGACACACAGTTGTGCAACAGTTAGTATACGTTAAGTATCTGCAATGAGAGTAAAGTCTCACTTGTGTGGTGAGAATGTGTTTCATGCTACAGTGTACTCACAAAGACAGACACACACATGCATATGCCCACACGCACATTATGGCAGAGTGCTGGCTGTGAAGGAACACAATTCCATTATCTTTCTTGAACTTTGAAGTGTAATTCATACTCATGCATTAAATTATGAGTTTTTATCACAGAATGGCAGGCACTGGGTACAGCGTGCACTGTACAGTGTGTGCATGTGTGTGTGCTTTTCATCAAGATGAGTAAAGTTCCTAACATCTTCACATTTTTAATTTTTAAAAATTTGATCAAACATTTCTGTATAGAAAAAAGATTGATTATTCCTTTTGTATTCTTTTAGTACAATGAGGAATTGCATTATGTGGAGCCGTGCCTAAATGGAACTCTGGTCCAAGCCGATGTCACCAACAAAGATGTGAGTCTTTCGTTGTTTGTCTTTTGTTTTCTCCTGTTAAACAGAAATCATTGATGATTTCTTGTATATTACACACATTGCACATTAATATAAAAAGATGTCACTGACATATTGTACCTTATGTATGGTCTATCTGGCATGTGTGTGAGTTAGGGTGTGTGTGACCTGTTATTCAGCCTGCTTGTGGATAAACTCTCTGTGAACTGGGGTCACCAGACCTCTGGAGCCCTCTCCTCATCTTTGCTTGAGGCTACATTAGCTGCTGCTAGCATAACACACCTGATTTTCTGACCAAATTGTGCATTGTGGGTAATGGAGGCGCCATGTTTTGACAAGTTTGAGGTATCCGTGAAATAGAAAATAAGACATTTCCAGTTCTGCTGCGTTGTGGTTAAAACATTTCCCCAACAGTGTGATAGGAGTGCAATATTAAATTGGAGTACCGGTACTCTTTTAATTATGGTTTGACTTTTCCTGAGGCAGGGAGTGGGAATGTTTGGGTAATGTCTGTATATCTGTGTTGATGTGTATGTACACTGATCAGGCTGTTCGTACAGGACATTTTCATCAATATGGCTCATGAGAATCCTTGCAATTACTGTGGCGTGATTCCTTTCTTCTTTTCTGAGTCGCTGCTCTTCCCTGTTGCCTACAAAATTGTGTCTTGAATCCTTAAAATTCAATTTCAAAATGCAATTAAATGTAATGACCTCTATTAACTCTAGTCAGGACCTAACCATTGGGAAGCAGCTGTATATGGGCTACTTTCCATGGACCACATGCAATTACCGGTATGTGGTTCACATCTGTGCGTGGGTGCCTGCTGGTGTTTGAGTTGATTTCCGTTTCTTTCTAAGTAAGTGTATACTTATGCATATGGATTAGCATTATGCGTTTAACTCCAGATGGTAGTTTAATGTCGTGTGAGTCAGCCAGCTGAGGGGAATGCAGTCTGTACAAGTAGATAAAGCTAATGTCTTTTACTTCAGCTGGGGGCAGGAAGTGACTGTCACACTGGAGACTGAAACTTACTCATCTGTCTTCCCAAAATCTGTTATTTCATACCCGAACTTCAACTGCTTCATAAATACCTGTTGTCAAGCTTCCATGGGACACAGATTCATCTGGCTATATTAACATGAGTAGTTATTTGTCTGATTTGACTTTTTACCAAGCAGCTGAAGAAGCCATAATCCATCCTGTCTTCTTATTACTCACATGTGCAGAAGTTCCCGGCTCATTTATAAAGCCTTCAAGGTAAACACTGATGATTCTCAACATTATCTCTATTGAACAGTTGTTGGGCTTAGACGCAGCTGAAGAAGTTTGCTCCAGTTATATCAAAGATGCAGTAACTAACTGAATAAAGTAGAAAGAAAGTCAGCAATAAGAATGAATGGTTCATTGACAGCAGCTCAAACAGACCCAGACAACAAGGTCTGGGTTAGAAGAGCCTGAATCTGGTTTAAACATTGTTGAGTCAACACCATAGGTATAGCCATTGATTTAGCAGTATTTCAATGAGAATATTTTGAGCTGACATGTCCAAACTTAACTTACTTTGCAACTAAATTAGCGCAGTCGTAACCTAGACGTCTTTTAACCTGTACATTTCCAAATCCATTCTTAATGGGCAGGAAGTTGTTGAATGGGGCTTGAATCTGACTTCACTTTAATAGTTGTTGATTATCTATCCTACTCATATCACCACACAGTGCTCACTATTTTTTCTCAGCAGAACAACTCTTTTTTTCTTTCATACATATATTAGAATTGCACCTGCACCCACGTTGAGATGAATAACTTGCCATACAAATCAAAACCTTAGACTTCAGCAAGCTGCAATTAAATACATTTTGTTCATTCATTTATGTCCCTGTAGCCAGGCTTCGTTAAGCTGACTGCTGTGATCATTGTTGAGTGTAAAAGGTGTCTGAAGCATTGAAGGGTTTCGATGTACAATGTACATTTCAGAGCCGTGTGGCGCAGCACAAAAGCTTGGGCACATTCAGCATCAACTACACACACACACACATACACACACACACACACACACACACACCTACACTCACAAACACACTTTCTGAATCTGCCAACTTAAGTACACTGCTGCACCAGGGATTGAACGTACGTCAATGTGCTGAGACGAGTCACTTCAGTGTTAACTCACATACATACACACTCACATGGTAGGTAAAATGTGCCATGCTCCAGGGTACAGCCTTTGTCAGAAATGATTTACCTTTTTTTCCACATCAAAGGAAAGGTTGTGTCTTTTTGCCATATGGGGGTATTGTCGGGGACGCTGGAGGTTGTTTTTGTGCACTTATGTATTTGTGTGTTGCTGCTGCACACGTGTGTGTGTGTGTGTGTGTGTGTGCTCCCAAGTGAGCAGGCTCTAATATGGCCGTATGCTGCTTGGGTCCCCCAGCTGTGTGTTGAGAGACTTTTCTCCTCCCATCAGAGAGAAGCAGAGGACGAGAGGAGATGAATGTAGAGTGAGTGAAAGGAAAGGTGTAGAAAAATAAGACGCTTGGAAGATGATGATTTAGGTGTGGTGTAGATTTTGGGTGTTCCCAGACCCTACAATTGTTATATGTTGTATGTGATACCTCGTTGCTGACCTCCATAGGTGGAAATGTTTTTTTACAGGTAGCTGGATAGAGCCAGAGTCAACAGGAAATATTCGAAATGCCAACAATTGGATCTAAACAGCTATGAATAGATTACATTTGAAAATGTGCTGTGCCCATCTGTATGTGTGTGTGTGTGTGTGGGGGGGGGGGGGGGGGGTTGCCTCCAGGCTGTTGCAAATAATGAGACATGCGCATGAGACCTGTTAGGTTGCTCACAACATTAAACTCATTAATTGCCGGAGAACAGGCACACCGATGCACACACTTTCAAACGCACAAGACTGAACGCTCATCAGCCAAGAAGCTCCTATTAGGAGGTGGAGGGAAAACAGGTAATTTGGGTTCTTTCAGGCAATATGTGAAATTTCACTCCATGATAATGTTGCAGCTTGCAACAAAAAGCGGCTCAGGTTTCAGTTAAGGAGCCCATTAGACCATTGGTGCAATGTCTGTTCACACGCAGATGACGGTAAACCAAGCTCAGTGTTATGAGCACGATCCCATTTTGTGTCTCTTTTTTTTTCTTTCCAAAAATCCAAAATGACCTCCAATTTTTCCTCCCTCTGTGTTTTTTCACTCTTGTCCTGGATTCGTGTGACCGTGATCATCATGTTTTTCTCCGAAACTTTATTTTCCCAGCATTTTCGGGAGCACCTCGACAAGCTGTTTGCTAAAGGCATTGGCATGTTAGACATAGCTCTGACTGAAGCCTTCAATCTTCTCGGTGATGTAAGTAATACACTCATGCATGATCAACCCTCCTGACACATCTCATGCACACGCATATACACACAGAGAAGAAACAGTGGCATGCACAAAACGAATTAGCGCGCTGTAATTAACAGCAAACAGCTCAACAGAATCATGCAAAAACCAAGTAAACAAGGCACTTGATGACTCAAGTTACTGGCTTGACATCTCCTCATTATGAAGTAATTAATCAAACATGCAAAAAAACACACACACACATTTACCTTCCCATTCTAAATGCTCGTATTTCAAAAACATGTATCTATTTAATTGTACACCACAATAAATGTCTCCATTTTGTTCCCGGCAATTTTGTGAGGTAATACACTCTTAAGGTAGATGTCTTCGTAACTCGTGTGCATAGCGTTTATAACACAGTTAGCGTCCATGATGTGAAGGTAAGTCATGTAGAGACATTACATTCTCTAATGGGAAGTGACTACATGAAATGTTTGGTAAGCGTAAAAGTCGATTTTTAACTGGTTTTATTACGAAATGGAGGGGAGCTATTTTTTGTTGTTGTTCAACTACATTAACGTCCCTCTCCCTCTCCCTGTCTTTGTCTCCAGTTCAACGAGACTGGGAGGGGTAGTGAATGTAGCCAGGCCATTATGTTGGTGACCGATGGGGCAGTGGACACATATGATCCCATCTTTGCCAAGTACAACTGGCCAGAGAGGAAGGTAGTGTATTAAACACACAAACACACTCATCACATTATTGTACAATAGTAACTCCACAAAAGTGGTAAAGTGAGGTCAGCTGAGCTCAATTTCCCATTACGCCTTGTTCACAACTTCATGAACTGGTATTCCAATGGAGGGTGAGGATGGAGAGCAGTGGACTAATGCCCTCCTGTGGCTATGAATGACTCTTTAAAGTCGCTGCCGAGAATCAGCTGTCAGAAAATGTGAAATTAGGACGAGACCCATTTGACATTATTTTGAAAGGGAAACCGAAGGTAACGGATCTCTTAACTACATCAATAAACATAGTGAGTGGGATGATAGTTTTATATTGATTACAAATGATACAATTATTCTAAAATACAAAAAGAGAAAGGCAAGCAGGATCAATGTTCCTCAAATTGATACATATATTTTGTTTTTTGCTGTTGTCACAAATCAGAGCATTTTTTTGCCAAGTATTAATATTTGTCTGAGTTGTGAGAGTTTTTGACAAGCAGAAAGTACTGAGCCGACCCAGTCGAAAGTCCTTTCAGAGGTGTTGGAGACAGAGTTAAGTATGGCCCTGTCTCTGAGGACTGAGCTGTCTCTCTGCTGCCCTGCGAGTAATTGTGGCGCTCTTCTGACAGAACATGAAATGGAGGAACGAGGGGAAGAAAAAGGGTTCCACTTAGGTCATGTTCTTTTTAAGGATAAAGTACCGTACTAAGGGCAATGGTAGATGAACACACCCTTAACACACCCTGTATGCACATGCATATGAATACCTCCATTGTCACCTCCAAGTCTTTTAAGATTAGCCAGTTTTAATCTTAAATCAGTTTGACCACATCTTTCGATGCATTATTATGAGTGCCAAGTTGTTACCATAAATGACACTCTTGTATTGTCATGTTTTTGAGTGTGTCTGGTGTTTGAAAATGTTCCCACCCCCTCCACCCCCACTGCTGCCTCAAGGCTGAACAGCAGTGAGCGGAGAGGGACGAGGCTAGATAGTTCCATTTAGAAGAAGCCCCGCTGATAATAGAAGTCTTCGGTCTCTGTCACTCTCTCCAGTGTCTCTCTCTCCCTCTCGCTCTCTCACTGCTGCTGGTTTTTAATGGCTTCCCTCCAACCAGCCTTCTAGCTTCACCGCTGTACAGCATCACACTGAGAATATAGGCGTGCTTTGGAAAAAAACGTTACTGAATATATGCACTTCTTCCAAAAACCATGCGATCACAATATCATAAAGAAAGCATTGCTGTGAAAAACAGTATCTACTAAAATACAACACTGAACCACTTTAAATAATGAAAAAAAAGTTTTTCTTTCATGTTACACTCGTGATTATTTTGAGAGAGATACTGTCACAGTTTTCAGCTAACTGTCTTTTGTAGATAAATAATGCTTTAGAAACTTTCTTTTGTACTCAAAAGATGAAAGTAACAGACACACACAAAGTAACACCCGCATACTCTCTAAAAACTCCTTATCCATCAACATGAATGTGCCTATGACAATAATTCATCTCACCACCTTTTGAAGTGCCTATAATACAATAGGAATGCAATAGGAAAACAGCAGTGGTGGTCTCCCTTGACTGAAAAAAAGGTTCACCATTTCCTGTCTTAGTGGCACCAAATTCCTTCAACCACCTGAGAGTACAGCCTCCTGGCCTGTGACGTCCCCAGACACCTGATTACTGACAGATTGTCTGTGTTTGGCACAATAAACCCCACAAGGCACTGAAAACCTGGATTGTGCCATCAATATAATATGAAAACGGGATATGGTGTTCCAAGATGTCACACATTCATAGCATTTAAAGTTGATCACTGGGCACATACACTGAAAAAGCTATTCAGCCATTTTGGTCCCATGGCAGATTACAACCTTTCTCTGGCTGAGTCGGCCACACAAATGCCATGCAATTCATTTGTTAATATGGCTGTGCTGTCTTGCAGAATACTTGAAACTCGTGATTGAGCCCATAAACCAATGTTTACAATGTTTAACTGAGGTAATAAAAAAAGTGACAGAAGTCTTTTCTTTTTTTCTCAAATAAAGGAGTTGCCCCCAGTTGTCCATTTGAAAAAATGCAAGCTTACGGCACTTCCACATTGGCTTCACTTTTCGGAATCGGAGGTTGCTGCTTGCTTTCTTTTAAATATTGAAAAAAAGTATTTTTTGGGCCAGAGATAGTCACATGATTTGCAATTCAGGCAGTGGCGAGGGGAAGCTAGACAACCCTGCCAACTGATGAAAGATGCTTCATGCTGTGTGTCCATGCCTCTCTGCATGAGCTGACCTTGAAGGCAAAGGCATAGAAAAAATTGAAAGTGGGCTACATGTGCAGTACTTGCCTCAGCCTCAGGAGATTGATATGCTGCGTTACAACAACCTTCCCGTGCTGCCCATACCTTATTTATTGCCACCATTTGGCAGTTCATCATGAGGCCCCAGTGCTCGTCCTTTGCCAACATTGTTTCTGTTGTCCCAATAGCAAAGGGCTAACAACCTTAACTGCCTGTAGATTACTCTGCAACCTGTAAAGGGGAACTATATGCGCTCCTTCAATAGACACACTTGCACCGGGCGCATCTGTAGTAGGGCCAGACTGCTGATACCATGAGCCCTAGGAGACAGTGTCCCTGTGGCCTTGGCTTCTAATCTGAATTGTGAGAGAAACTTTCTGAGTAGAGTCTGCTAAACGCAATTTGGGAATCCACCTCTAGGCCCACAAACCATGTCGTCAGGGGAGGCTGCAGCCTTGCTCCATGAACAAGCAACTCTCTGTTGAAGTTAAAGAGCAGCAAAGCCTATCCTCTCAAACACATACTGTATATCTCTTCCACGTAACTCAACCTGCTCTCCTAAAATCAGTCCAAAAAACACCAGATTTTCAGGTAATTATTATTCGAGTAAAAACGTTATTATATTAGTGTTGGGCCTGTAATCAGTTAGAAATGCTGGGGTCACATGGTTTTAGTTATAGCAGTAGAACAAAAGCAGATTTAAGATAAGGAATTTAATTAAAGACAAAGGATCGATTAAAAAGATGCGTCAGTGAACAAGAAATAGATTCAGCTGCTATCTTTAGAAAGTGTGGCACAAGGTTATCAGGGGCGTCTGCTTTGCTGATGTCTAAAAGCGTTCATGCTTTGTGTACCACTGTGGTCGAAACAATTAAAATGAAAAGGATTGCGAACAGTTTTTGATAGAAAAGTTGTCAGCTTTTACATTTTCTTTCCATATTAGGAATCAGCTGTATTGCCTCATCATCAAGATCTCTAAATAACACCAAACTCCATGAAATAATTTATACAATGCTTCCTTATAATACACAGCTTAGCTTTAGGCTTTTTTTTGTATAAGCTGCAGTAGTTGCATTGTTGCAATATAATACATTTGTCTATCCAAAACATAAACCACATCAATTTAAGGAGTCATCTTTGTACCTTCATGGATGTGGTTTTGGTTTCAGAATGAAACTTCAGACTGACCTAGATTTGAAATCATCTGGGGTTTTATAAGCAACAGTAGGCCTGTCTGGGCCTACATTATGCTACATATTGCATGAGGCCATTAACATCAGAACAATCAGCCTGCTATTACTTTGTAACAGTATGAGTTGCAACTGTGTTCTGGACATTAAAACACACCTTACAGAAGTACTTACCGTCTTTACACCGGATAATAAATGAATAAATGATTGGGTTATGTGGTGAATAAATAATGTAGGAGTGTGAACAAATATATTTTGGCATAGTGTCGGTGCATCTGTGCGTGCATGGATACACACATGTGTATACTGCTATGTCTGTGCAGTCTTTGTATTCCTGACTACTATGTACAATTTGTGCAGTCAAGTAGGTTGAAGATTGCATGCTGTGGCTTGAGCCCCTACTAGTTTTTATCTCCACTGTACTTAGCTCAGCTGTAAACCTCTTCCATACTTAATAACTAGCCTGCTGTAGTTTGACATCTGTATTTGGCTACCAGTGAAGGAAAACACATGAAATGTGACACTTGGCGACCCTACATGGAGCGGGTATGATCTTGTCAGCTGTCTTGTGTTTTCCTGTCACTCTGGCAATGTCATTCAAATGGATGAGGTTTGTATGAATAGAAGATGATTATAGTCTAAATGACAGTCTGACAACTGTACTTCTTCACAGTGAAACTCATTACAGTTGACAAAAAGTCCAACAATATCCATGCAAATACATAAGCTGTCTGTAGTTATAAAGCTGTTATAATCACTATTGAATTGGTAAAGAGTTCATCTTTTTCACGCTGCAGTGACAATTCAATAAATATAGTTTATTACTGAAGTATTCCTCAGAAAAAGAAACGTCATCTAGACATAAATTATGTTTTTGCAATTTTCAGACCCTTCTGCTGGGAGCAGTCATCCAAAATCAAATAAAGACACAAATCTAATGTGTGTGCCTGCACATACATACATACACACACTCAAACACAAATAGACACATGCTGTCAGGGTGAAGGCAAGCAGTGACAAATGCAGGCATGGGAGCTATGGCAGCTGTGCCCCCAGAGGCTTGCATCTGGTCCAATCTGGCAACATGCACTTCACCACACACACACACACACACACACACACACACACACACACACACACACACACACACACACACACGCACACCTGCCAACTACACCTGCTGCCTGAGCCAACTGGACAACAATGGGTTTGGCAGCAGAAAGTTTAGAAGACTCTGGATTGAGCACATGAAGCTTGGATTAGGTTTTTTCAACATACAACATTGATTTCATGGTTAATCATTTGCATTTATTTTGATTACAGATTCTTAGGGAAGCGTAATGCATTCACTTACGAAAAAAAGATTTGCCATGTTTGTCTGAATCAACGAAATTATTATCTCGGTAATTTTGAGAAAAGTTTTAATGGAAAAATGTTCTCAAGTGAATGCATTATACTTTTTCAGATTGTTGATACACTTATCCTTTTGTAAAATGTGTATCTGTTAATCCACAATTGTTTAGTTTCTTCAGTGGATAAAAAAATATTGAAATTATTGAAATTTTAAATAAAATCCAAAAGGAAGAAGTCTTCCATGAGTCCATCTTCGACTCTATTAAACAAGGAGAAAGGGCCTGCTAATCACTGGGAGATAAAGACTGAGCCTTCTGCTTGGCTTTGACACTGTTATCTTCTATATGGTGGTGTGGGGGCCCTATCAAAATGCGATTAAAATGATTGACATAAGCTATCTGCTTTCTCTCCGCAGGTCCGCATATTCCCTTACCTGATTGGTCGAGAGTCAGCCTTCGCAGATAATCTGAAATGGATGGCATGTGCTAACAAAGGTGGGATCTTACAACACATGCATAGACCTCTGTGCTTTTTCTCTACTTGTAATCAGTTTTTGCAGAAGAAAGTTGCTGCATGCTGCTGTCAGCCGGGCAAAAATGATAGGAGCTCAGGATTTGTTCAGGGTTATGCATGTGTCTGTGTGCGTGCATGTACTTGCATAGACATGTTTGTCAGTGCTCATCAGTATAAGCATGTGTGTGTGACAGCAGGCAGCTGGTTCCAGTTGCAGCGACCAAATATGTCGCATTACATGTTCCTCTAAGCCTAAAGTTCAAACTATCTTGATGATACGCCACTTTCCAGTTGCTTGGTGTGTGGTCATGGTTGTCTCGGTGTGTAGAGCACTTTCCTTTAGGTTCTATATTTAGCTGAGAGGTGGGTGACAGAGACAGGCTGGCTCCATTTCCTCAGACTGCTGTAGATAACACAGGCAAGCCCTGGGTCACACAAGGGGTGTGCATGTGTTTTTAGCTGTGTGTGTGTGTGTGTGTGTGTGTGTGTGTGTGTGTGTGTCTATTTATATGTGTGTAGACAAGGGCATCCACAGTTAAGCTTGGAAGTGATATCAGAGAACCCATCCAGTCAGTTTGAGGGTGTTAATGGCGAAGATGAGACCTGCCTGTGTGTCGTGCTACATAAGTGTGTGTTCGTGTGATGCACGGTGATTCAGGCTTGTGACAGCGACATCCTCTCGAGCCTACAGGAGCTCTGCAGAACAGTCTTTGCTCTGCTCCCCAGGGTCAACATCTCTATTCCAAACTGCAGCAGAGAAAGTGGTTTTACTCCTTCACTGTTTTACTTTTAGCAGGTGAAAGTAAGGTATCGTGTTATGCTGTCGGCACTGTTACTGAAGGCTGTGATGTCAAAATCTCTCCTTATGGCCTGTGATTGGAGCAAAGTATATTTTTATAGAAATGCTAAGTGTCGCAGCACAAGTTGTGCTGCTAAAATAATTGGAGGTCTAGAAAAGCGCTATACCATTGACCGTTTTCTGCCACAGAAGATAAATAATAAGCGTTTTTGCCTGCATATCACCCAGACCATGGTCCTTTAAAAGGATATTAATGCCTGACCAGACCATGCTGTGGCTGCCCTGTCCTGTGTGGACGACAGGTGTAGCATGTCACTGAAAGGAGGGAGCATTCATTGTTTCTCTCCCCAGCTCATCTCACTGGCCCCGGTGGCTCAGCCTGAAGGATGCCCTCAGCCTTCCAGAGGGAGCAGTCATTCGTCACTTACCACTGTGATGAACGATGCAGTGAGACTGAGGCAGCTCGCTTTGTGTGCGATGCGAGTCTGTGCGATGTGTGTGTTGTCATTGTACTGTCTGCTGGAATAATAGCCAGAAACCGAATGTCTCTGAGGATGAAAAGGAGGAAGTTGTCGAGGTTCACTTCCAGGTCAAGTTCGGGGGCCAGTGCATTCTTGTCGCTATAGTGATTGCAGTAATCATGTGGCTTTAATTCTTCCAGTGTCAGTGTACCATATCCTTAGTTCATTGGTAGGACATGTGGCATCCTTCATGGATCTGTGTATCTAGATTCTAGCTCGTTTACTCCCTGTGGAGTGAAGGTCGTTGCCAGGAACGATGACCCCAAAATCTATTTCCTCCAGCTATGATTTTCTCCTTGACTGCCTCACGGTGATGAAGGCAGTTTGCTGTTTTTATGGATGGATGAAAATGTGGTGGTCTCTCTCTTTTCCCTTATTCTCAGTGTCACATCTTGTCCTCTCTCTCCCTCTATCTTACTGTTGTCGTGATTCCCTCTCTTTCTCTTCCCAACTCTGCCCCCCTGCTGACATAACAGTATATTCCCTCCTGCACATTCACATTAGCATCATAATGGTGACATTACCGGCGTAGGAAATGGCATCGCATTTGGTTTAACTGAAATGGCTTTCCTATGGGATTTACATACCACTTACTCATTCACAAACCCATGCTTGTTTGCTCTCACTCGTACGCCACTGCGAGGTATTCTTCAGCTATAACTCATACGTGTATCCAGGTGTCCGTTTGCTTCATCAAGCAAATATCTGCTGCTTACCATACTGTATGCCAGATACAGTTTCTGTGCTTTGGTACAGAGGTAAATAAAATGGGAGTGACGGCTTAGATTATTTCGCCAAGCTGATGTCGGATGTGACACTTGCTGCAATGTGAAATAGTTTTGAGACACAGAGACTGTACATCTAATTTCTGTTTCAGGGCAGCATAGTGTGTTGGGAGACTCTCCATTGTTCCCAATCATCTAAGTTAAATGATTCGTCATCATTTCTCTCCTCTTCCTCCCCTCTCTGCCCAACAGGCTACTTCACTCAGATTTCCACATTGGCAGATGTGCAAGAGAATGTGATGGAGTATCTCCACGTGCTGAGTCGTCCCAAGGTGATCGACCAGGAGCACGACACGGTGTGGACCGAGGCCTACGTCGACAGCACTGTGAGTTGATACCATGTCTTACATGGTACTGGATTCCAGTTCCCACAGTCTTTACTTATCATACAAACTGGATTGTGGAAACAGAATATTCGGTGATCGATTTTCGACAAAGAAAGTGCACTAGCATCTTCAGGAACGACTTGTTTAAATCCAAAGGAGAATAGTAGTGACAACATGCAGGCGGAGGCCTGACACTGTGTTTTCCCTTCGTGCGTCTCAGACTGAACGTGTGAAAGTGTGTGTGAGCAGCAGATGGAACCATTAAGTCAAGGACTGCTGTGTGTGTTTGGGAGTTGTCTAGCATGAGTACAACACACTGTGGCACATTGGTGAGTTGGTCTATGATCTCTCAACCTCAGACCCTGGCCAAACACAGTTGATTTTCACTCTAATATTGCAGCAAGCTCATATAATCACGTGCATTGCTAAAGTCCCATGTGTTATAATTCTGTGGCACAGACATTATCATCCCTGAAACGCCCTGAAGGATAACGCCCTTATATAATAAATAGGATCCTCTTCTAAACCTTAATATACACACAACATACTGCAATGCTTCTCTTTTGTTGGTTATTTTTGCTTGGCCATAAAGAGTGAATAGTAGCCATTTGTCTTCCAATATTTTTTCGAATGGATTATGAGAGACAGCTTCAGAAATGTAAGGAGACAAAGGCAAGTGCTCTCTAGCAGAAAAACGCACAGGCTATCAACACTCCATGAAAATGCATTATTTCTTCCTGCGATCCTCTTCATATTCCTTTTTCTGTTTTCCTCTGCTTATCCCCTTCCCTCTTTGCCCTCATTATCCCCATTTATCACAGTCAAAGTACATTCACCCAACACTGATTCAACACTAACAGCTTAAGTGTTGTTTCCTCTGCTGTGACCCTCCCAGCCATAAAGCTCTCCTCTCTTGACACAGTCACTTGTTTTTAAAGTTGCAGTCAAAGTCGATGACAGTGGATTTTACACGCCCACAGATGCTGGCACTCCATTCAGTGGAAAATGCACTGAAAGGCTTTCCAACACTTATCCACAAACGTATTGACCCTTTCTCTCCTCCCCTCCTCCTTAATCTGTTCTCTTTAGCTCCCCCAAGCACAAAAGGTAAAAAAAAAAAATCTGATTTGAGGTCATCGCTGTTTTGTGCTGTGTTGAGGCCTGGTGTGTGTTCATGTGCATTTCACGTGCATGTGCGTTTTGGTCTCTGATCTCTGCGGGATGATGGTATAATTTGGGTGAACTAACTACCATACTGACTCATGGCATTTTCTTGTGTGTCAGTGTCGTATGTCGCTCCTCAACGTCCTGATTCAAACCATGCATTGTGGTTGTCAAAGGTTCAGTTGATCGCTCTCCTCTGCACGTCTGATCAAGCACACGTCTGTGCACACGCTCACAATCATTCATCATTAGTGATGCTGTGTTGGCTGTGCTTTGCCAGTGTCTCCGGGGCTGGCAGTGTGACCATATGTGTAAGTGTGAGGCCATGTTTTTGCTCTTTTGTGACTTTGGTGTGAAAAACGAGATTGCCTGTGTTATTTGTCTTGGTGGAATTCTCCAGAAAAAAGCTTTTTTGTCATCTTTTGGGTGAAAATCCAATAGCCTGTAATGACTGGCGGGATGGTCTGTTCTGATGCCTTATTATTATTTTCAGTGTTGTATTTGTTCCAGTGTTTTGTGAATCATATGTGAGTTGAGATAAGCAGCTTTATAATCATAACAATGATGGTGGAACAGAAGAGTGCTCTGCCCCCACATCAGCATGAGCTGAGCACAGAGCAGTCCCATTAGACAGCTGGCAGGCCATATGTCTGACATAGTACTGTTAGTGTGATAGATCCAAGCTTATTGACATTGAAGCAGCTCAGCACAAAACAGAAATAGATATTACATTGTTAGAGATGATAATTGGGATTAGCAAGGAATCTGCACTGCTTTTTTTGCATATAATCATCCCAGCACAGCTCTGGCCTCGGTGCTAGGAGCGCACAATCACAACAGTCCCCACACACACACACCCTGCATGGTGATAGTGTCTGATAAGAAGTTGGCAAAACTCCTGGGATTGGCTCAGTGTTAGGAAAGTGATGAGCATCTGGTATTTATGTTCCAGGGCTGATGAGTATCATCTTTCCAGATGTACCATTCAGCCTATCTTTTTCCTCTCTGCTCCATCCCTCTCAGTGCGACCCAACAATCTTTCTAGCCCCTCCCCTTTCTTCCTCTGCTTCCCCCTCCAGCTCTCCCCCCCCCCCCCGACACCTGTGCTATCCCCTCTTCTCCTGATCGTCTCCCTCTCCCTCGTCTCACCAGCTTCATCCATCATGCTCTGCCTCATTTGGCTTTGTTTCCCACTCTGTCGGATGAACTGACACAGGAGCACAGGGATGATGGGAGGGAGATGGGGGTGAGATGAATGTGGAGTGGAGGGTATAGTGAAGGACGAGTGTAGGAAGGGCGAGAGAGAGAGAGAATGTAAGATATTTGAAGACAAAGTTGGAAAGAGAACTTGAAGGATGCAGGGTTGAGAAGATGGTTTTTGCACTGAAGTTCACAGAACAAGATTGATACTTGGTAAAGCATGAAGCCAGACAAATGAGAATGCTGTGAGCAGTTGATTACCTTTGGATGATGAAATGAAGTAGTAAGCTGTTCAAAATGTCTAGGAGTGTCCCCGACTAAGAATTTACATGGTCAAATCTGATTCGTCAAGTCTTGCCGTAGGTCTTCGGATCGTATAATCATATTTTTTTTCTTCCTTGGTGGTAAAGCGTGTATGTATCAATAGAAAAATAGTAAAAACAACAAAATTAGTGGTCAATTACTATTGCTGAGCTGTTGTTTCAGAACAACGGTCAGCACTGTTTGCTGTGCGTAGGGTTTGTGCGTGTGTGTGTGTGTGTGTGTGTGTATGTGTGTGTGTGTGTGTGTGTGCGTGTGTAGTTGCGGCGCTGTCCGTGGTGCCGTCGTAAAGAGTTACATGGTTTCCTATTCTGCTGGCATTTCGTGGTTATATATGAAACTTTCATTCCTAATTTAATTTTCGCCATTGTATCAATTCACAGACATAATTGAAATGACAGAGAGGCGAAGGGACAATCAACGTGAGAGAGAAGCACAAGCCAACGGCTGTTTCTGCCGCCTCCCCCCACTGATTTTACAGAATCTTTATCTCATTCAAAATATATCAATTGCTCTGATAGTGCTACCTGCTTATGTGAGTGTTCTTGTTAATAAATACATCAATTAAATATATATATAAAATATTAAATAAATAGCCATTTTTAAAAAATGTATGGATGATGAATGATTCTTTGTTTCATTGCCACATTTTCACGTCACTGCGAGGGTGAGATTGTTATCGAACAGTCGACTATTTGGGGTCACCCCTAAAAATGTTGTGGCGGATGAAGATAAACTTCACCATTTCAAAGCAAAAGCGTTAATTGTGACTGAAGCAATTCAGAGCATAGGTGTGCCTTGTCCGTGCCATCTCTGCTCCCCTTTGGGTAAATGTTCGTTTCCTCTCAGGAACCTACGGGGTGCTTTGGCTCAAGGGCTTACACACACACCAACATCATTAAAGCCGGTCTCCAAGGAAACAAGGGTCACCTCGTCCACCAGAACACAATTTGTCAAAGCAACTTAGATTACGAGGTGTCCTAGACCGCAAACACAGGGCAGGGTGGGTGCATCTGAGCCCTCTAAGGGGTGCAAGTGTGTGGGCATGTGTGTGTGTTTGTGTCAGCGGGTGAATAACAGCCTAGAGGGGTTATTTTTCATTCTCTGACCCGCAGCAGGGGAAAGGACTTACACACCCAATTTGTTCTGACTAATACAGATAAAGTCACGGAGGAAATCATGATGCGGATTTGGTCCAAATGTGTGTTGAGTTCTGACCTTGCATTAGAGGTTGCAGGTTATGTATTATATATAAAATTCTAGATACAGAGGGACTTGCAGCACAGTCATGTTGGAGGACACTTATTTAGGGTTCAAGGAAGTGTCTCTTTTGCCTCCCGGGTTTGTATAATGAAGCACAGGTTTAAAGGTCTCTCCTCCTCTGGGTTAGGGTAAGTGAGGATCCTTTGTAGCTGTACTGTTGGCTTTGAATCCTACAGATGCGGTTGCTTTTGTTATCTGCTTAATTATAGTATGTAATTTCCCAGAGCAGCTGGGCAAGCCTGATTTACACCAAATGCACATATACTGAAAATAAAAGCATGTTAGGTTAGTGTTGTGCAAAAAGTACGCATTTGATAGGACTGCTCAACAACAGCTCATGGGGATCAGTCCATACGTTTGCCCAGCCGTGATATATGATCCAATAGATCTGAACTTGGAAATAGATTTTATATTTTTAGATGAGGCTCTGCTCGCTTTCGCTGTCCTTTGATCGATCCCGTTCACCAGCAGCAAGGGTGTCTATTGCTACAGCAGCTGTACTTGGGTGTGTTTTGTTCTCTCTTTGATGTCCAGTCCTCCGTCCTGCATTGCTCTTACTAGCTTTCTCCAAGCAGGTCACCAATTCCCCTTTTCCCAGTGCCCGAGGAAGACAGAATGCATGCTAGCAGTTTCCTGTCATCACCTATTATTACTGGAGGTAAAATGGGGGTGCGCGCTGGAGGAAAGAGAGTGTACAGGAAGTATGTTATGTTCAGTTAAGTATTTCAGTGAGAGAACGTGTGGAATCTCATGTTAAAGTCAGTCTAACAGACTGATTCTCTATTGATTGCTGCAGCAGAAAAGGATCAAATGCAACATGATTTATCTTTTATGTTGTCATCTCTAACTCAACACAACTGTGCATTTTGTTCTGGGATTCATTTTGCACTTAATGGACCAATTACTTGTGGTGACTTCAACGTAAACTGCGTGAGTGACTAACATTTAGACAGTTTTGACATTTCTGAGTGGACAAGGTCGGCCCACTTTTTGCAGAGTGGGAAGCCCTCCTCCAGTGTCTTCACAACAGTGTCAAGCTTTCATCTCTAATGGATGCCGTCGTCAGATACAGAAAGCCGCTGGAAAGATAAATGTCATAATTATTCCAGTAGTCTTTAGGGAGTGAAGATACCAGATCCAAACTAGAAGCACTGCCTTTGGATAAGCTTATTCTGCAAGAGATCAAAGGCAGGCTGGTGATTGGACACATTTTAAGGCAAATAATAAACATGAATAAAACATGTCATGGGAGTTTTGTAGGTCCCTCAAGAAGATAACATGACTAGGTCTGCAGCAGACATCCTATCAGGTTCACTACTGAAGGAACGAGAGTAATGCAGCTTGAGATAATCACTCAATGAGTGTGACAAGATTCACACAATGTGTATGATACCATGCAATGTGTTGTGTAGAGACTTTTCTTCTGTGACTATAAAGATAATGTTTCATCATTAGCTTCCCTCTTCTCCCTTCCCTTCTCTCTCTCTCTCTCTCTCTCTCTCTCTCTCTCTCTCTCTCTCTCTCTCTCTCTCTCACCCTCTCAATTGCTATCTTTCACTTTTCTTCCCTCATGACTCACTCAGATGGATGACGGTCAAGGTCCGGTTCTGATGACCACAGTGGCAATGCCAGTGTTCAGTACCAAGAATGAGACTGTAAGTGCACATAAAATGCTATACAACCAATAGCACATCCACTGTCACTACCATCATGTTTATCCAATTAGTTTTCTCCAACAAACAGTTTAGCTTAATTGAAAACATAATGCAAGTACATATTGCATTATGTATTACATAACGGGGGATTAAGCTTTGAAACAAAAGACACAAACTGTGAAATAATGGTTAATTGTTTGTCAAATTAATTTAAGTTTGATTAGAGTCTGTAAATTAGGATACAGTAGAGCATCACTAATTAATGAATATATACTATAGATTGACATTGTTTATGTCGTGAACAGTGGATTGGTAAGATACTGTGTTGTTTAATAACCTTTCAAATGCAATTTAAAAATAATCCTAATGTGTGTGCTTCCAGAGAAACCGTGGTATTCTGCTAGGGGTGGTTGGCACAGATGTACCTGTCTCTGAGCTGCTCAAGACCATCCCCAAATATAAGGTACTGCTCCGAACATCATTTAGTTACATCGCTGCACATGATTATAGACCTCAATGGCTATATGAGATACACCTCGATAGCATCACACCTTTTATGAATGTGTGAATATTCCCTTTGTGAGTGTGCCATTCATCTGGATGCTAAGTCAGTAAAAAGGATACTTGAAAGGATTTATATTTTTTATATCTGCACGTACGCCAGTCCAACTCCGCAGTGCAGTAATCGAATGCCAAATCCAGTAGCAGATAAATCAAAGGTTTTGTATAAGTTTTGACACTGATTATTCACGTCTCCTTCCCTAAATCCAATAGTGATAGGAAAATGATACACTATGTACACTAATGCATTTTGATAGTGTCCCCCGCTACATCCCCTGTGCAGATTGTTTTTACTTGACGATCTGACGCTTGGTTGGTTGGGTGTAAGATTTTGACATTTGAAAGTGTGTTATTTGTACGGACGTAGATTAATTACACCACCCTCCTTGCGCAGTGCAGTTCTGTGAGTTTCACCACAAAGAGCTTGATTAGGGCAGATTTACTTATCATGCATCCATTCGGTGTGTGTGTGTGTGTTTGTGTGTATCCTTCCTAGCTGGGTATTCACGGCTATGCCTTTGCAATCACCAACAACGGCTACATCCTCACCCATCCAGATCTACGGCCACTTGTGAGTATTACCTCCAGCACCATTCAGATGCCTCTAACAAGTTAACTGAGTACAAACCTTGTTATCATGACAATCCCTTTTAGGGCGCAGGGATTGAAGTTCAAATGTATTCATTTATTTCATACAAGGGACTTAGGAATACTTACTCTTGAGTTCATAGCAAGTCAATTACTGATTTCATTGTCATATTGCGATGCCGATTGACATGGAAAATGTGTGCGTAGTTGTGTGGGTACACCATGTGCCGTGCGTGCAGTGTGTGTGTGTGTGTGTGTGTGTGTGTGTGTGCGTGTGTGTATTGGCTGCGTGGTGGTATGTAGATGAGGAGAGTGTGTTCCAGGCCTCCGCTGTGCTGTGAATAGACAGAGATACAGCTTCTGAATGGCTGTGATTAACTCTATTGTACACGCTCACTCCTCTCACAAGAGGATGAGGGGAGAGAGTGCAGACAGGGAGGGGATGGAGATTGATGAGTGCAAGCAACCTGCTTAACGTGAGAATAGGTGCAGGGTGACAAAGAGGAGAGATATGGAGGGATGTGAGGAGAAGGGAAGAGGACAGAACAGACAGTGAGACAGACAGACAAACAGATGGTTTAATTGCAGTCTGATTAAAGACGTTAATAAACAGCGTTTAACAACTAATGAGGGGTGGGAGTCTGTCCTCACTGACAGATGAATGAAGAGGGGGAGTCGCACATAAGTGCGCACATATAGTACACGCTAATACACCCAATACTCTGGCCTCCAGTGACTATTTAATGTCCATATCAAACAGGGTGAGTCAGGTAGCCAGAGAGGGGATGACCGTTGTTTTTGGTTTAAATTTGGCTTGATATGAAGAAGACAAGTCGTCCTTGCAGGTGCTGTGCTTCAATAACCAGTCGCTTAAATGAATATTTTGACATTTCAGGTAATACACATATTCTGGTTCTTTGCCAAGGGTTAGATGAGACGATCACATTTGTCTGTTCAGTATGAAGCTACCACCAAGAGACAATTAACCTTGCGTAGCCTCACAGTGATGACACCACTCTAGGGTTGCACACTGCGGTATTCAAATTGGCTGTTATCGTACATTTGCTTACCTACGGTATTGAACGAAATGAATTGACTCCCTGTAAAACTACAACTTGTTTTTTTTTGTGCTTTCAATGTGCAGATAGTGTGGACTTTTTCTGTAATGTTGAACAGAGCCAGGTTAATTGTTTCCCCTTGCTTCCAATCTTTGTGCTAAGCTAAACTAAACTGTCCCCTGTCCTGACAGAAAATACATCATTTATGTACATTATCATTTATTTGTTATTATGCTTTTGTCTTGTTTATCTTATTGTAATTCTACTGGGTTTTAAACAAAACAAACTAATTGAGAATGTTGGGCTCATAGAAATTGGGATTATAATGACGAGTTTAATACGTTTAAAAAATATATAGATGAATTGATAGTGAAGAAAATGAAACATTAGTTGCAGCTGTAGTATGGTGCAGTATAGAGTATAGTATCTGTCTGTGCATGCATGCATGTTCACATGGGCCTGTGTGTTCAGTATGGAGATGGCAAGAAGCGAAAGAAGCCAAACTACAGCAGTGTGGATCTGTCTGAGGTGGAATGGGAGGATAAGGATGACACGGTGAGACTCTTGTAAAGCTGCATGAAGCATCATAACAGTACCTTTCTCAGTGTAAATCTGATGTGTCAGATTTGGTATGTTCTTTGTGCCGCTAGCTGAGGAATGCCATGGTCAACAGGAAGACAGGGACCTTCTCCATGGAGGTGAAGAAGAGTGTTGACAAAGGGGTGAGGAATCCATAATTCACACAAACAAGCACTTTCCTGATGGTTCCAAAGGGCGAGCCAGTGAAAATACTCAGCAGGGAGAATCCACTCTGCCAGGGGGTTGTCACACTTGGCACAGTGATGTACAGGATTGACTTAGGGATTTTGTTTCCGATTTTGTTTGCTCTGCAGCATGGGTGTGTTTCTGTCTATGAGTGTGAGCCCGTTATCTCCACCAAGCACATGCTGCTGAGTACTGGAGAGACAGCAGCCCAATGATTCTCTTTTACTACTTTCCTATCTGAGAGAGAGAGAGAGTGAGAGAGAGAGAGAGAGAGAGAGAGAGAGAGAGAGAGAGGCAGTCAGGTGTGTGTGTGTGCACACTTTGCATTTTCAAAGCTTAGTAAAGAGCATTATACATCAGCCTGATTATTAAGCATTCAATATGTTAATACAGACACACACACACACACTCTCAAATGTACACAGATGCATATTCACAAACCGTATCCAACTACTCACACACTGCAAAAACACACATCCATCTGCAATGTAGCAGGTCCTGTGACAACCACAGCATGTATTCCCTGCACCACTAGATGGAGCCAGACTGCAGGGAATCACATCAGATAACTGCCATCGCACTGCCTACTGTTTACTGCAGCGTAAAATAAAATGTTTTCATCTCTTTTATTTCAGAAACGTGTACTAGTGTTGCATAATGATTACTACTACACAGACATCAAGGGGACTCCTTTCAGGTAAGAAAACTGGAGAGATTTCTGTGAACAGTGAACGGAGTTTAGAACAACTTCAGAGTTTAGAAATACTGAATGTCTTTGCACAAAAAATAACTGGTGAGTTGTCATTTGAGAAAGAAATGTTGTCATTTGTTTTTAGTCTAGGGATAGCTCTTTCCAGAGGCCATGGAAAGTATTTTTTCAGAGGGAATGTCACAGTAGAGGAAGGTAGGAAATCCTCCCTTTTTATGTTATCTGCATTATTGACTTCTAGTCATTTGTTTCCTGGATCGTTTGTGGTCTATTATGCTCTACCCCCCCCCCCCCCCCCCATTACAAGTAAAAATCCTATACTTTCAGAATTTTACTGTTATTTATATATGTATATTATTTTACTATTAGTATTATCAACATACTGTACTCGTTCGAGCCTTTTATACAGGGGAAAAGAGAAATATTTGTTTTATATAATTTACATTTTATATATTTAAAATTTTCTAAAGATAAGCAGCTTTATAATTGTGTCACAGAAAGCCTAATTGGGGTCAATAATGACTGCAGTCAGCTCTGGCTTCTGATTGCCTAAAATGTGTAATATGTTGTCTGCGCTTGTCGGTTCATTTAATTAAAACTATAACGCCTTGAGAGGACCAGTTCATTTGTAAGGCTTATAGTGTTACATTTTTTATTATGTTACCATGTTTACATTTTTCATTTCTTAATTTTACGTTTTTTCAGTTACAGATTAAAAAAAAACTGTACTGAGGAGTTTTTTTAAAGCACTCATCAACTATATGCACTTACTATATGCTTAAGTGGGCATTTTCACAAAGTGGATGGATCCACTTTAACATCACTAAAGTATTGCAAATAAAAATGTGTTACGTTAGTAAGAAAGTAGCATAATCACTCACACTCACTCACACACACAAACACACAAACCTACACACACACATTCAATATTAATGGAGTGATAATAAACTTGAAAGCCGCGATTGGAAGTTAAATATTTCTTTCTTGGCTCATTAGGAGTGTCCATGTCTTCACAGTGCATATGTGTGCCCTAGCCTACGTGTACCTCAGTGTGTATTTTCATCTCCAGCCTCATGTTAATATTCATGTAGAGTGTGTCCGTGTCTGTGTCTATGTATGTGTGCTTTTCTAAACATGTCCATCATGCAGAGCGCTCTGAGCATGACTTGGCTCTTCCTGATCTAATCAGACCTATCACATCCATTCAAAAAACACATTTCTCAACCCTGGTGTGTGTGTTTAAGAGTGTGTGTGCATTTTAAGTGTCTATGCCTACCACTATTATTATGAGTTTATATTGAGTGCTTTTGCTTCTCAAGTTATATATGAGATATGAGATGTATAGTTCTTGTTTTTTTCCCAGGACTTCATGACTTGGAGCATCCTGATGTAGCGCTGGCAGATGAATGGTGAGAGTTTGTCAGCGATGCTGTAGGTTTCTGTTCTGACAATATAATCCACATCCCTTATTCAAGGCACACTGTGATTGGACTATATCCTAAAAATACTCTGTACTTGTAAAAATCAAAAAAATCTACAACCTAACTGCAATATAATACTAATATAACAGCTTTGTAATCTGCAGGACTTTGATTTGATGGCTTGTGTCACTTGTTGAATTGTGGTTACCAGGATTGGGAACCAACATCTAAATAAATTACTGTAAACGCTTTTCAAACTAATGCTTGTAAATGGGAAAACCTTCTTTGTTTATACTCCACATTGTATTCATCATAGTTGCCTTGCAATGCAAAAGTAACTGAAAGCAACTGGACTTTATGTCCGATCTATATCTAAAAGCTGTTGTCAATTACGTCTGTGTTGCATGTTATTATAACCAACGTCCTTATTGTCCATTCTTGTTATACTGTAGGACGTACTGCAACACAGATGAGCACCCAGAGCACCGCCACTTGTCCCAGATAGAGGCAATCAAACTCTACCTCAGTGGACACGAACCCCACCTACAATGTCAGTTAAACTCTTCTACAAATCCTCCATTCCTCTCTCTGCTCATATAATTCAGTATATTTCATGTATTATGGCTGGTTGGTGAATATATATACATTAGTATATATTTGTTTTGTTAGGTGATAAGGAGCTGATTCAGGAGGTTCTCTTTGACGTGGTGGTGACTGCCCCTTTGGAGGCCTACTGGACGAGCCTCGTGCTCAATAAGTCTGAGTGTGTGACCCATTCTACTCTTTCTTTTCCATGTTCTTATCTAACACGGAAAAGGTTTCTGCATAAACTCAACACAAACTGAATCCTGGAGTAAAATACCTCCCTTTACTCTACAGAAAACCAAAACATCTAAGGCTCTTGTAAAAGCCTCCTTTTTGTTTTATTGTTGCTGATAGCAAATTATGATTGTGCACAAATGCAGGTTACTGTATGTAGTTGTTCTACACAGGAACTCTGATAAAGGGGTGGAGATAGCCTACCTGGGCTCAAGAACAGGCCTGTCCAGAATTAACCTGTTTGTGGTGCCCGACGAGCTTACGAACCAGTAAGTATGCTGAGTGTACATATTCAGTCTGCAGTATATGTATGAATGCACATGTATACACATGCCTTGCAGTGCATGTGTTGATTGTCTCTTTGTTTATGATTCCAATCAATAGATATATAGTGCTTTGGGTTTATACATCCTCTGTATCTTCAACAACTTTGTTTCCTGTCTGCTTCAAGAGACTTTCTGACAGCTGAAGACAAAGAGGGGGTGTTCAACGCCGATCACTTTCCCCTGTGGTACAAGAGAGCAGCAGAACAAGTTCCTGGTACCTTTGTCTACTCTCTACCTTTCAACTCAGGTCAGTCAATTCTCCCCATGAAGTCAAGTGTTTTTGGGCTTGGTCAGTTATTACTTTTAAATTATTTTCCGTTCTACACAGTCACCATTATTAGTGTGCGATAATGAAACTGATGTCACTCTGAGACTGGCACCACCATAGTAGCCACACTCACATTTGGCCAAATGCACAATTAAAATGATGATTTTCACATGATTTAGAAAGACCTTTTTCAAATGTCCTTCGTCCCCGCTTTTCCTCTTTCACCCATATTTGGTTGTTTTCTCTCGCCATGCATATCTAACTCTCCTTCCTCCCTTATTAATTCTGGGCTGTGTTCTTGTGGACAGCACTGATTGCTGTGGGTTGAAATAAGATACGTTAGGAGGAGGTTCAGCCCTTTCCATTGTGACTTGGCCAGAACGCACATATAGACACACACTTACCAAAAAAAACACACACGAGCACCTCACGCAGTTGCAGTTTTAACTACGTCTCTACGAAATGGTTTCCTTTCCAAAGGGAGAATGTGTTCTCATCTGTCCTCAGCCTCAGGCTTTCCATTAGTGCAAGCTAATACAAGTGATCTGAAAGCCTCTTATTTACTTGCCGGACTTGCCTTGGATGCACTCTTCCTCTCAGAACCGTGGCAGTTAGCTGTAGCCATGAAATAGTACTCTGTGGTATTCATGTTCTGTTTCTCTCTCTAATTACCCTGTGGTCAGTTTCAAACTAATACGGAATGATGATATGTGATGTGAACTCTGTCTGTGTGCCTGTGCTTGTATGTGCTTTTATGTGTGTGGCTTAGGATCAGAAAACAAGAGTGTTGTATTGGCCAGCACCGCCATTCAGCTTCTGGATGAGAGGAAATCACCCATAGCTGCGGGTAAGTGGGGACTCAAGTGGCTCTTTCTCTCTCACACACACACTTCTACATTGACAGAGGCTGCAATATTCTCTTCTTACACTGCTGTGTGGGCTTTGTTTTCCCGCTCTACAGTTGTCTAACCCTACTTATTTTCCTCTGTTTGAGTTGAAACACTCACTGCCCACATTTACTGACTGTGCTGCTTTTTTTGTCCATGCGCTTGCCCCTGCATGAACGTATGCTCAGAAGAAGGCGAGAGTGCAACATGGCACAGCCGTTTGAATCGGAGAGTATTTATGCTTACATATGTTAATAGAGGCCAGTTTCATAAACGCCTTTTGTGCATTTTTCCCGTTTGCTTGTTTAAGGCATATTGTGGCCTTGAGGATTTCTTTGTGGCCTGCCTCGTCTCACGTCCTGGTGAAGCCTCACAATGTCACGCCCATGAATGCAACTTTGTGCAATCAGCAAGTTGATGGTATGAAGAGCAGCCCTTGTTCTGTTTGCCATTCAACTTAGTTACAGAGTAAAGAAACTGCTGATTAAATGGAAGAAATGGAGAAATTTGGGTTAGGATAGAGATTGTAAAACAGTAGTTGTGGTATTATCTCTAGGAAAGTTGTGATATGTTCATTGATGTCATATCACAATATGATAGTCATCGTTTTGTGTATTACCGTATGTAACACGAGTTACAATATTGTAACCCGTGTTCTATAAGCATAGGCGGAGCCTTCGACTGGACTTTATGGGTAATATTCTCCTCCAATCATAAACACGCATTGTCCACTGAAAATTTGCAGGACATGCCTACCCGATAACATGCGGACCCCACAGTATATAAGGCAACACACAATACTATCTCACTCATCCTACTCACTCTTTAATGAAGCGTCAGGGACCCATTGGTAGAGGAGTTCGACTGTGCTCATAAAACTAGGGTTACGTAACTCACACAGGCTCCGCCCTCTACTGGACTCACGGGTACAGTGGGTAAAGCCTGACGAATGCACACCCTTCCGTGACATAGATTCAACCCAACCACACTGATCCTAACCGGCTAGAGGTTAGTTGCCACAGCCCACCTACTTCTTTATAACCTAGGTCGCCACAGCAGAGCATTAGGGGGCCCCTGCCAACCCAGGTAGTACGCAACTGAACTGGGTTAAAGTAGTAGAAGGCGGAGCCTGTGTGAGTTAGAACTAATGCAATACTTTTACTGCAGTACTGTACAGTACAGAGGTGGATGACAAGTTAGAAACTATTTTAGATATAATAAGTAAGTAAGTAATTAATATGAAGAAAGTTGGAAGCTCCTTGTTTGCAAACTCAACACAATTATGTTTGAAGTAAGGTGACTCCAACTTTCTCTGTTTACCCTCTGCATGCCTTTTGGAAATCCTGTTTTCCCGCTTTATTTTACATTGATAGCTTCAGAAACCCAGTAGAAATATCTTGAAGGTGTGAGTTGTTCTATTGAAATACAAAGTACAGTATGTGAAGTATTGCAATCCTTTCCACAGCCCAACATGTGCCAAAGAACAATATGGAGCACAGATTTTGCCTCATATATAAGCATCTTCTTACAATTCATTTTTTTTAAGTTCACCTGTCAACAGATGAGGGCCAGTAATGCCAGTCGGGGAATCACAGAAAATATCTGGTCAGAGGAAGGAAAAACTGGAGAAAGCAGAAAGTGGAACATTTTTTGGAAATGCAGTGATAAAATAAGAGAAGAAATGAAATAGCAGAGAAAGAGAAAATTATTTCATGGTGCCTGAATGCGTTGACATGAAAGCAGTGCATTGTGGGTACCCTTGGCCTGGGGGAAACCACTGGAGCAGAAGGACAGAGATGGGAGAATCTGTGCAGTGCCACAATGCACACACACACACACACACACATAGAGGATGCATCAGATTTCTTGCAGAGCAATGCGCATTCAGCCCACAGTTTACACCTGCCCACGGTATTATTTGACACTGCTGACTTGGTCTCTGTTGTTTTAAGATAATATCATTTTCTAAAATGCTGTTTAGCAGCAATCCAAAATGACTAATCAGTAACAAGGTTTCATGATAATCCTGTTTTTACATTGGGTGCTGATGTACAGTAATGACGATCATGCTTGTCAGATTGGGGGATGTCTGTAAGGATGATTTTATATAAGAGAGTCAGATGGGAGGAGAGATGTAGGCTGGAATGCAAATTTAGCGTGGGCCAGTTCGGGCCAGTTTTCACTGCCCCGTGTGCTCCACTGAGCTGTGGACTTGTGAATACGCTGTACACTAACTGAAAAGGACAGGCTGATGACATCACACACCATTGGCCCTGCAGAGATCACTTGAGTCACAATGTTACCGTGTTCGTACATACACGCGTGTGTATTCCAACGTGTGTGTGTGTGTGTGTGTGTGTGTGTGTGTGTGTGTGTGTGCGTGCGTGCGTGTGTTTGTGGTCACATCCTGAGCCACGTGCAGCGAGTCTGCTGCCGTAATATACAGAGCCACAAAACTCAGGTCAGGCGTTAAGACCAAAGCCATCTGTGTACATTCATGTGCCTCCACACCACACTCAGTAAGCTTACATTCATGCTGATGGCAAATTATCGATATATGGATAACTAGACACGTCACAAGCAGCTTTTTCCCAGAGAACCAGTGAACTCCATCAGAAAAGACATCATGAAACTTCATTAATCAAAAAACTAAAATAATTACAATTTGACGTTTCCAACAACATATTAACCTGAGAGGGGCAAAAACACCATGCAATGTCTACGAATTTCAAGATTGCCTGTTTTATTTTTTAAACAATTGAACTATTGGTGAAACAAAGAGGAATACGCTTAAACAGCAGAATACACTCCAAAGTGGACCTCTCTTTTTTTAAATACCCCTCTTTTAACCTCCATCCTATCAACATATTTAAAATAGAAGGACTATAAAACTGGGGTCCCTGATGACCTCAAAAGTAAAATACTGTAAGATACAAACATCTGAGCAAAATACAAACGTATTCATCCCAAAACCATAATTAGTTATGTAATTAATGGCATCTGAAGAAAAATAAATGTTATTATTTTAGAAAAGTTGCAAATAATTAGCATATTATGTAAAAAATATAGAGCAAATGAGGAAATATGTGTCTGGCTGCATCTGTGTCTATTTAATAATGGTCATGTCATTACCCTGATTTAAAATTATTATTTAAAATCACTTATTAAAACAGAAACAGAAAAACAATGATATGAAGTCATCAAGAATAAATTGATCGACAAAGTCATGACAAATTGGAATGACAGAGCAAAGCACATACGAGTTATAAAATCAGTATACCTCCGGGGTCTGCTGGGGCCGCAGTTAGGATGAAGGATTTAAGATACTTTCTCCAAATAATTATGCATGCCTTCTTAAATTAGTTGCCAGTAGACGTATAGTAATCAGGTAAAATATTTCCCTTTATTTTATGAAATGCATTTTGAATGACATGACTACCATTATGTAATCAGCATTAACTCACAAACAAAACTCGACTGATCTCAAAAACTGTAGATCTAAATGTTTGTGTGTGTGGGTGTGACTTTGTGCAGCAGGATGATAATTCAAACTCATAAAGTTATTTTTTTTTTTTAACAACAAGGCTGAGTCCAGGTTTTGTTGTTGTTTTCATTTTACTTTGTTTCATTATTGCTTCAATGAATTTCCCATCTTCACTTCAGTTGTCAGAAAAATATCCTTTAAGAAAACATATATCCTTCTCAAAACTATATCACGTTATTAGGCACAGACTCTTAAATTCTTTGTAAATTTGTGCATACAGTAAACATCTCCACACCCACACTCAAGCACAAATGAAATACTGACACAAACACTCTCATTTTTGTTCTCATACGCTCACGTCAATGATATTAACAGCAGAACTTAACTGACAGCAGCTGCCTACTATGAGTTACCTCAAAATCAGACTCAAAAGTATGAACAGCAACCAAAAGACAACTAATTCTGAAATCCATTTTTAAATACTAGAGCTTTGCTATTATACCTACAAGTACACAATTATAAATATATAGCAATTTGTTCTGTGATATGCATTTCTCATAAAAATTGGAAATTGATTTCTTTTGGATTCTTTGGCCTGCCCCACGAACCCGCATACAGTAGAAGGTACTCTTCTCATCAGTGCATAGTCAAATACTTGTGGAGTTTAGCTACAAATTTAGAAAGTGCACAATATATCGCCATTTCCTCCGGGACCGAGTTCGTGCAAGGCGTACACTATAAAACGCAGATCGGCAGAGATCTTTTCCAGACGTGGTTTGTGTGCGAGTAATTGCAGAATTGCGGCAGTGTATGGTTGATTGCGTGCAGCGTAATGTCTCAGGGAGACATCGATTATTGTTTCAATGTATGTTTTAAATCTCCTTTACTTTTGCCTTTATGCTTTCAATGGTTTCATGTGAAGCACTTTGAATTACCTTGTTGTTGAAATGTGCTTTACAAATAAACTTGCCTTGCCTTGCCTTACCTTACCCAAGTCTCAGAAAGGAGGTGAACATACGCACCATCCAACACATAAAGAATCACTCACTCTTCTTTTTTTTCACACATGCACATGGCAGATTAGGTTAAAGGGTTGAGGCCCAGGTTTTAGGTCCAGGGTTCATGTTATCATCTCTTAGGCGATAGCATTCTCCAGTAATTCCTTCTCGTCTGCTTTGACATGGTCTGCCCCCTGTGCTGCTGCCAACTCCTCGTTCTTCTTAAGCTCCCGCTGATATTTGGCCATGATAGCGGCGTAAGCGCAGCCGTACACTGCTGCAGCCAGCATCATCAGAAACACAATCCCACACACTACGCCGGTGATGATTACTGTGGCAATTGCATGGCGCAAGTTGACAGGCCGGTGCCTCTGCTTAGGTTCACACTCTGGCAAACCCCCTCCTCCTCCTCCTGCACCACCGAAACCCTCCCCCATTGCCATGGGGACATGGATAGCGTGGCTAGAGGGATGAGCATGGTTGCCATGGGTGTGGCCACGCAGTAGCCTCTCATTCTCCAAGTGGTGTATGTTCGCAAACAGGTAATGGTAGCTTGTGGCCATGCAGGAGTGGAAGAGCTGGTAAGGTACTTTCTGCAGGTCCTTGTCCTTCATTTCTTCTGGCTGGGAGCAAAGCACCTCATCCACCACTCCACCTTGGGATCAGAGTTAAATAGTTAGATCAGAGAGGGCCGGCAATAGACGGACTGAGGGGCAGGAAGGAATAGTGGGGCATGCATCAGACTGGGTGGTGTGTATTATAAGTATATTACCTTCTGTCAATTGCCCATTTCCTTTCTGGCAGCTTACTACAGAGGAGGCCGCAATTGTTTGCAGCTGAGCCTTAACCAGCCCCGTTACTCGAGATATTTATTAGTGTAGGGTGTAATGGCGTACTTTAAAGGACTGTATTAGCAAGTGTGATTTGATTTACACCTCAACCACTGCAGCTCAATGAATCAAGTCTGTTAAAAAAAGTGAAATCGTTAAGTCTTTATCAGCTTCCCACTGTTTGTATCTTAAATCGCTCTGATTATTCATCTGTCTCGGCTTTCATGCTCTGTCACACCCTTCCTTTCTGCCTGCCTGATTAACCGCTGGCTCTCTAATAAGCACACATCCTTGTATCTGGGTCCATTGTTTTGGTTTGCAGTAATTAGAATTTTCAGCCTCGAAGACGAAAGCTGTCTGACGGAAGCAACTTCAAGCGAGTGTAGCTTTCACTGCACAGTGGTTATATGGTTATCTAATGCACGCTGGGGTTGTTCTAGCATGGAAAATAATGTCGTTGCCAATTTAACTCTTAATACAACTCTATATCTGGCTGCAGACATCACCACCATAGTTATAAAAGCTGCTGCATATGCCTAACATTGCAACATTATTCGTTTTGCTTCATGGTACTTTTTATTTAGCTTTAAGGTCAGGCTTTGTTCGTGAAGACAGTCACAATTATAATTTTACTGTAAATGTTATAAGTCGTCACCATACATTATCTAATGCGGCTCATACATGCATGTGGTCACCTCCCAAAACACAGCCCTCATCAGATGTTAATAATAGTTTAAAAGCCAAAACAATAGTACACGATAGTATAAAAGCCTAAACACCTGACATTCCTTCCTCAGCTTCACACCAAACAGCATGACACACGCACTCATTCCAGCATCTAAAATGTCTGGACAGACCTAAAGCATGTTCTTATTAACTCCACTATGTAAATCTCTCCAAGCACAAAATATATAAACATTACATTCATCTGGGGTCAGTCAATCTATTTTACCTATTTATCGCTAAAAAAAAGGCTCTTCTCTCATTGTGTATTGTTCATGTTAATTTCAGAGTCCAGCGATTTCTAATCTAATAGTTTCACGCTACTTGTGTTTAAAGTCAGTCAATAATGTAACATTACGATCATTTAATCGAATGCCCAGCAGGAAAGGCATTGAGATAAATGAAAGTCTGAAATGTTAAAGACATTGCTCCAGCCTTTACCTGGAGCTTCTGTGGTCTAACCTTTAAAGAGGTAGGTCTCCAGCCAGAGTTTGAGGCCTATGAGCTGGCAGTCGCACCTCCACGGGTTACTTCGTAGTGTGAGGCTGCCCAGGTGGGTCAGGGCCTCCAACAGGGAGCGGTCCAATCGTGTTAGCCTGTTGTGTGCTAGCCCCAGGTGGCTTAGGTTCCTCAAACTGTCGCCTATGGCTCCAGGCAAACCCCACAGGCTGCAGGTAGGGGCATGGCAAGGAAACAACATAAGATACATTGAGAAATGTGCCATCAATTTTACAGTGTGCATTGTTTGAGACAGGACAAATAACAAAATTCTATCTGTTCGGTTTTGTTGCTTAACCTGTTGTGTGAGAGGTCAAGGTGCGAAAGCGAGCGGATAGGCCCAAGCAACCGCTTGTCAAGCTCTCTCAGGCTGTTGTAGGCCAGACTGAGGCGCTGTAGAGTTCTGAGACCAAGCAGGGCAGTCGGTGAAACAGATGTTATAGAGTTATTAGATAGATCGAGAATGCGGACAAGTGGTATTTCTCGGAAAGCCATTGATCCCAGCCCCCTGATACGGTTATCTTGGAGATACAGTTCTTGGGTGTCTGGATGCAGTCGTCGGGGGATGTCATATAGGCCTCGACCCCGGCAGTCTACTACCTTGGTGTTGCTGTTGCAGTTACACTCCTTTGGACAGGCATGTGACAAAGAGAGTAGGGATAGGAGGGCACACACCAGTACCACTGTGGAGACAGGAGGACATACTATTAGATTAAATATCTAAACGTATGCTTGTGTAGTTGTGTAGGGTGTCTAAAGATGTGATCTCTTTCAGCAATACCCTAGACTACTATTTGATAATTGTATACATTCACACCACAGTCTTCAATTGCCATAATGACCATCTTCACTGAAGTAGATAAAGGCCTTTGTCACAGAAAATAAACATTTAAGTGCACACAAATGCATTTGAAAATATAGTCTTTAGAAAAGAATGCAGTCGTTTAGCTTTTGCCCAGATAGTACTGTTCTTTGTCTAATAAACAAGAAAGTAAACTTATTACTGATATGCCAACTCCCACTTGCCGCCCTCCCCTAGACAGAGGCCCTTAGTGACTTCACCTAAGACTCATAACCCCTCACCCACACTGCACCCACACATAAATCCATATGCAGCAGATACTGGGTGTCTGATTCCCTTAGAGATGACTTCACATGTCCATTCCTTCTGGAGCATTACAGCAGTATTTATAGCATTGGCTGGGCTAGCTCGGGGCTCAGTGAAATGAAGCTCAAACCCAAGCCTGGGAATGAAGCTGGCTCACAAGTTATACTCATAAATCCGGAACAGCTTGATTAGCTGCACAGCAAAATGTAATTGTTTAAATTCTGTGGCCACACAACACTCTGCTACACACACAACTGCTGTTATGCAGCACTATCACTTGAAAAATACTCAAGCATCCCTTCCACGGATCCCCCAGTCTTTGAATCTACCCTATTGTAACATAGTTCGGTAATTAGAGTGACAGTGTCCCATTTACAAGCATGTAATCATCTTGTCTTTGCCTGGCTGGTGAACATCATGCAGTTGATTTTCATTTACAGACTTAGAAATACCCAGGCGCTCCCAGCTCTAATCTCAGGTGTTAGTTTGGTACAGCGGCTCTTGGCAGTGTTGCTCTTATGATAATGTGTCGCTTGCATCAACAAAAACAATCAGAAAATGGCTGGGTTGAGGATTTAGTGAGCTGTCGTGCGAAATTAGAGTGTGTGTGTGTGTGTGTGTGTGTGTATGCAATAATGCATTCAATCACATGTGCTTGCACACGTGTGCACTTACTCATGAACAAACTCATATACATACAATGCATGAACACACATAAACAGCATCAGCTCAGTGGAGCATTGTAACAGCAGCTCTGGAATCAGGTCAACAGAATGGCTCTTTGCTCTGATGTGTCCCTCCAGCCCATAGTGCACACAGAAAAGCTTGTAACGACATGCGCACACAGCAAGTACTGCTTTAGATGATAATGTACAACGATAACCATAAAAGTGTGAATGTAGTGCTGACATCTATGCATTTAACTGTTTTATTTCACGAACTGTGGTGAGCAAGGAGCAGTCCATGCTTCATTACCACTCAGTTATACAACAGTTTACACAACATACTAGATTTAGCAGTTGAAAGTAGCCCACCTAGCCATGCACATGTACAATACAAACACACACGAACATACACAAATGCATTCATTTTGATATTCTTCCCAGTGGTGCAGCTCCTACCTCTCATATCTGCCAGTCGTTCTTGGGCCGCTTGCATTCGATCTTCTTTTAGCTCCCTTTTTGGATTCTAGTGACTGTCATTGGTTGATGATCCATTAGCCGTCAGTAGTAGGTTGAGAGTAGCTGTCCTGACTCTCATCTCTGTGGGCTGATATGGTCAATCTGTAGGAAATAGAGAGGCCGTGATCAGTAGCAGAAACCTGTGTTGCCCTCAGGATCCCCAACGCTGCCTGCACGGCCATGAAACCCCATCAGAGCAGGCAGATCAGAGCACAGAGCTTACTGCCAGCCAGTCTGGGAATCACTGGAGTTAGGGAGCTCTCTCTCTCGCGCTCTCTCTCTCCCTCTCGCTCTCTCTCTCTCTCTCCCTCTCGCTCGCTCTCTCTCTCGCTCTCTCTCTCTCTCTCGCTCTTGTTTCTATTTTCCCTCGTCTCTTGTTGCTTGATTTTATTTTATTTCTGCTCCTCTGGGATCCATTGGGAAATGTGACGGGGTGTCATCTCCCAGTGGACAGCTGGGAGTTGACACAGCTTCTTAAATCACTGCTCAAACACGTACGCTGACATTCGCGTCGCCTCCTAATGCTCTGGCAAGACTTGAACAAGACAGAATTAGAACTGGATTGTGTTGTGTCAAATACACAAATACTCAAAACACTCCAAGACCCAGTGAACACATTCGGAGGAAACCCATTGTTGTGGAATGCTCTGATGATATTATGCATGAGCTGTGGGCTGAAGGGCTGGCAGAACACACCCCCAGCACAGCAACACAGAATGCACGAATGCACACATACGCATGCACACACGCACACAGCAGGATATTAAGCTGTTGCAGTTGTTGCAGGGGTTTTTTATGCATGTAAATAAATGGATTGACTGTTAAGCTTATATGACCTCATGGGTCGCTTGAAGGAGAAGCAAAAAAAAATGAGAAAGAAGGAGACAGGAAGAGATTGATGATCAAATCATTTTTAATGATGAATGTGATTAAGCTTACTGTCTGACCTTGCCCTGTCTAGTGTTTGCCCTCCTGTCCATCCAAATGTATATCCCTTCCTCTGCTGAAGTGCATGACAGTTATTTTAATTCTGTCATATTCAGTAAATTGTGAAGTCAATATGTGTCACACACTTGTACTTATCGTTGATTGTGGTAAATGTGTAAGAAATCAGCCTTGAGCAACTCATGCACACGTGAAGATACTTTTTAAAAAACAATCGATGCCAAATGTAGTATTGATGTCATGCGCACACACACACGCACGCACACGCACGCACACGCACGCACACTTGCATCCACATGCACACTTGAGTGGTCATGTGCACCTGCATAGGCAAATACATCCTCAAATGTGTGATGACACCTTTGCTAAAAGCCCATATTGTTGATGTGTACAGACTGCAACGTCTAAAAACGTTAAGCATCAAAGAGAAACAAAACATGCCCTTCGATTCCTGCTCTTTGCCATCAATTATCACTATGTGCATCTCATGTGATGCATTAAATGCGTGTGGCATCAAAGCCTGAAGGGCAACCTACAAAGATGGTTTACATGATTTTAATGAACCTTTCTATTGGATCTTATGGTTCGTTCAGAGGGCTATTTGAAATTGGTCCAACACAGATACATTTTTTTCAAATGTTTTTCAAATAGAATCTTTTATTTGGATTTTGCAACAACGATTAGTCTCAATTTTGCCTCAACAAAAACACACCAGATGGAGAAGTCATTGGAGCGTAAGTCTTGTAGACTGCTGGCATCCTTAACAACAGCTTCCTGTTCTGCGCATCCTCTGAATGTTGCTCAGCGTCTTGACATGATCCGCCCCTGCGCTGTGTTGCTGTGGAATGCAACACCAAATTTGCAAATCCCTACATCTCTCAGACAGCTCTGTGTGATTGCGAGACTTGAATGTGGGTTTATGCTTGTCCTAAAGGTGCCGTCACTGGGATGTGAACATACACTACACTCTCAAAAAGAACAGAAACACCTATGCTTGTCCTTTCCACAGCACGTACATGAGCACAAGCATCCACATACTCGAATGCAGCCTTGTGCTGTGTACCTTTATGCAATCCTTATTAGAATCCCAAAAATCTGTAGGATATAAACTGGTTGTCATCTCTCCCTGCCTGGAATTGCACTGATAGGATAATGGTGATGGGGTGGATTTAGCGTCTCTTCATCTTTGGACTCATAAACCCAGCTCAGGGCATAAATACCCCCAAGTTCTTAAATCATGCTGAGGGAAATTTAATTTTACCCCATAGTACAGAAAATATCTGAGCATTAGTGAGACGGATTTGGGCTTTTCTCTTTTTGCTCTGAGCCGACTTCCAGGTAGCAGCCGACATTAATGCACTTTTAACCTCTAATACACTTGTACATAGTAAACTCCTGTACTGCTCGTATTGGTATTATGGTTCCATGAAATATTTTTCTTGCTGAACAGATCCTAGAATATAGATGTATTCATTTTACAATTTCATAGAAGTTGACTATTATATTACATCTTTGAATTATTTGAAGATGTTTGAAAATCCACAGAATCCACAGAATATGTTTCCGACACCTTCTTCCACCTCCTTATCTTTTTTTCCTTCTCAGTCACTACTTTGTTTTTTCAGCTTTTAGAGTAGATGATCCTGTATCTTCTAGTGGCTTTATGATCTACTGTAGGTTCTCCCATGGTTTAATACCATGTGTGTTTCCATTGCTGTTGCCCAGCATCTTAATTTAGCCTCTCCTCCTGGGTTTTCCATGTGGGTGCAGAAATGGTGGGCTGCTGAAAGGATCTGGCAAAGCTTATGACGAGATAATCTGCACCTGTTCCTCTGGGCAAGGGCTAAAACAGGCCACAGCAGCACCCCACTGCACACTGAACTTGAGACAATCACACAATTGCACAAGCACACTAAAAGAAGTGCAAACCATTTATCACTGAAAATTCTCTCTTCACGTGTTGGAATTTATTGAAGCATTTTTTTTCAAGCTTTAAGTGAGGATGTTCATGTTTATATGGATCCTATCTACATTCACTGTGTCGATATGTGTGTTGAGACTTCACCATGTGGTTGAAACACATGACATGGCCAACATGGCATTTCAACAGCGTCATTTGGGTTAGACGTCAAAATCTCACCAATGTGCTAGATTTGGGTTAAACCACATCACTGGCATCTCACTGGATGAGGGCCATAGGCACCAGGTGGGAGCCCTGTGATACAGCCATGACGTCACTGTGTCTATAAACATCAGCGCTACCTACAGCTCTGTGCCATCCCACACGGTTCGATTCGTATGTAAGGGGACGGCTTTTAAGAAAACCCTAGGAATAGTTCTACATTCGCTGGTCGAAATCCCGAAGTAGTAGCGGATAACTTATCCTGTACTCCGCCACATTTAACCTGCAAAATGAAGATTCACAGAATCCCTGTGTTCTTCAGAGGAAAGGAAGGATGCATGCGTTAAAACAGACAGAGAGTCAATACAGGTATATTCAGACAGACAGTATGAGAAAAATAATGTGTTTTTTGAAGCATGTTAAAGCATGTTTGAAGGATGTTCGAGTAGAAACCCAAAATATGAAAAGTATGAACCTGAAAATGAGCATGATATGTCCCCTTAAAATCGATTCCAATGCCACATTCTTGACCATTGAGTTAACTACCTGTGACTGCTCTGCATTTGGATAAATTGTGCTCCTGGAAAGACTTACAGACCCTAAACGCTTGGCCAACCCCCACCGAGTGAAAGCTAGGGTCCTCTGAGTCGTAGTAGCAGGGGGTAAAGGGAGACGAGGGAAGTTAAAGCCTGCGGTGAATGTGTCAATCTTTTCCTCAGCCACCTTTGCAAAAGCTGACGTATTTTTTTCCAGGCAAGGAATTCGAGTCAGATCTGTGCATTTAGGGACCTGCTGGGATGAGGCTTATGGAAGTAAGAGCAGCTCTGTATACCAACTCTGGAAACTCGATGGATTGCATGTGGTCACAGTGAGAGGTCTGGTTTAGAATTGTGTGAAACTGCATTTTTAGTGTGGTTCAACGATCGGCGCACACGTGTGCAGATATTACAGTATTCTAAACAAACACACACAAATATAAACTGACACATGTATGATGCAGTGTATAGTCACCGTTTTGGCCTATGCGGTCCTGCAGGGGTTCACTGTCTGTGCATGTTTTCCCTCGTATGGGGTTAATGAAAGATTCACTTTGACTCTGTGCTTATATTAATAATATCTCTCTTGCCTGTAGGATTACTTCTGTTTTGATGAAGATCACAGTGAACTTGCACTTGAACACACATGTCCAGTCGCTACGTCTCTGTGACTGTGTCGTCTCTCTTTCAGCTGTGGGCATCCAGATGAAACTGGAGTTCTTTCAGAAGAAATTCTGGACAGCCAGCAGACAGGTACACATGCATAAACACACATCCTGCATGCTCACATGTTCACATGTATACCACAAACACACCGATTCTAACTTGGCCAACTGCACTGCCTAATGAAAGTAATTTAAAGACACATAAAAAATAAACAAAACAAAAGTCAAGTCTATTTGGGGAAAAAAAAGTATTTGCTTTTTAATAAAACGCCCTTTTGTTTTATGCTATTTCATACTTCAATAATAACTTGACATGTCCCCACATGTTATAAATATTTCATGATTCAAGAACCCACGAATGCTGATGGATTGCTTGGTTGAACTTTTAACATTTAAAGGTCATCAGCCTGTTTCATTCCATTCATTTATTCAAAAACGACTTTGGAAGGCAGTAAAGGTTTTCAGCTGACAAAAGAATGAATCTGTAAACAGCCTAAATATTTGGTGTGACACCCAGATACACAATGCAGATGTATTGTTTTTATCGTACAGTGTGCAGCATTAGATGGGAAATGCTCCATAAGCTGTGATGATGAGGTTGGTCAGCCTTCCTTTTCTCCATCAACCATACATTATTCTGTCACTTTTACTTCTTACAAATGCTTGAACACTTTGTTTTATATTTAACAGAACATTAACTGCTACCTCATTGACAACAACGGCTTTGTTCTGGTAGCGGAGGACTATACTCTGGTAAGACACTGACATACAAAGAGACACATACACATATAGAGCCAGATCATGCAAGATTCATGTTAAAGATTGCAGAACAATCATAGCTAATTTCCTGCCAGCAAAAAAACAAGGGACATTTCGATGATATTTCAATTTAAGAGGAGCTATTAGCGCAATAGCTTGTTCTGACAGTAGGCTGTAAACACAATTGGGTTTGTGCCAAATGAGAGTCTATAATTTATTTGAAGTCAGATTACATCAGAGTGGACTGAGTCAGTGCATATCTACTGTACCTCTTGCATTTGTTTTCCTATTATAATTCAAATATTTTCCCTGCATCACAGTCATGTTGTTGCCTCGACTGCTCTCAAGGAGACATGGTGCTGCCCTAGCATATACCCTCTGCTGAGATGTCCCCAGACATGCTGTCACTCTGGCTTTGTCTCATCCGGAAGCCAGTCCGCTGGCTGTCGCTGCCCTTCTTCTGCTTGTTCTTTTCTGTTACTTACTTGCTTACTTTATTTGATCTTAATTCAGAGGTGACGGAGCGTTTTGGGTTCCTCTTGTCAAGTTGTTTCATCTAGTTGTTGTTATGTAAAGATCACCGACCATCAAGGTGACAGTAATGTGATACATTAAAGTCGTCAGTAGGTCCGGGTGCGCTGGAG
>NC_136641.1:16843353-16969456 GCF_949748355.1 Melanostigma gelatinosum
AACAATCAGGATTATTCTTCTTACTCTACATTTTTCTAATTGTTAATTGCTATGATTTGCATTTTTTCAACATGTTACTTATTTATTTTACAAATATTGTTGTAAAAATAAACATCAATAGATTTTTGCTGTAATCAAAATTCTAACTTGCAGCACTTACAGGCTTTCATTTCATGTCAAATGGGTCTGTGTGTTTTAATTATTTATTTCATTAATACATTTTCAACATTCAGAAACTAAAATGAAAAGTAAAAAAACAACAATTATATTTAATAATTTAAAACACTTGTCTATTGTCAGAGAGATAAAGAAAGATATTGTCCCCCAGCAAAACAAACAAAAAAAAAGACCAAAAAACTATTTTCTCGGAAACTGGAAGATTTTGTTATTTCAGCTCAAGGCTTATACCTCAACATTACCATGTGCAGCATTAAATGAATAACACCTAATTTTCCAGTTTCAGAAACATGTGTTTTTTTAATAATAGTTTTTGCAGTTAACTTTCCTGTCTCGCAAAGACGAAAAAAGGAAATTAAGCAATTTTCAATCTTACATCTGCCCATAAAAACATTAATGTTTTGTGGAATGATCATCAAAATGCTGTTTTTTGGGGGGTTTTCTAAAATATATAATCCAAAGATGAACACTGACGCATACACTGTCAGTTTTCCACAGTAACACTCACGTAATACTACACGTAATACAACCAGTGTCCTCAACACTGACCTGTCTTCATCTTCATCTTCACCATCTCCCCTCCATTTCCTCTCAGTCTGAGTCAGTGTGACCACTGGAAAAACAGAATAAAAAGGCACAATCCAAAACCCAGTGTAAAAAAAAATCGCAGAACACGTGATTGCCTCAAGTGACCCCAGTGTGAGAGACTGTGTGTGTGTGTGAGTTTGTCTCCACACATTTGTATTTGTTTGTGTGTCCAGAGGGGGTTGTACTTGATGGTTTTATGATCTGTACGGGTGTATGTCATATTGGTAGTGGTGGGAAGCAATATCCGCTTTGTAACAGAAGGCAAAAGGCTTCTCTTTCTTTCTTTTTTTCTCACTCAGTCTATCTGTCTCTCCTTCTCTGGTTTTATGTCTCAACCTTTCTTTTTCTGTGTCACTTTCTTCAACAAACTCACGCACATTCTCATATGATTACCGCCAAGCTATGAAAGCTGTGATGCCTTATACTTTATGGTGTGTTGAATACAGTTTGCCTGTCTGAAATTAAAGCCTCACTAAGCAGCATCATATAGTGGTATTAATTCCAGCCAAAACTAATATGAAGATATTTCGTGTGTGAATGTGAGGGAGGGGAGAGAGGGAAAGAACCACAAAATGAGAGTCGATAAAATGCTTTCCTTGCACACTCTTATCCCGAATGAAGTGAAGCTGGGCATCGCTGCTCGCCAAGCAGTCAAGACAATTTCACAGCTGGCTAGCCTCAGGTCTTAGCAGCACTTTCTATATCTTTTTACAATAGAGACACAGACCTGCGACACACCGCTGAAACACCCCAATTTAGCAGCCTGTAACCCAATCTACACAGCCTCTCAGCCAGAACTAATCCCAGACGTTTATACATGTAGGCTGCGTTTCTCACAAGCTTATAATTTATATACAACAGCACACACACTCTCATTTCTTTTCACACAATGATACTGCACTGCTGACATCCAGCAATTAAACTTCTCCATTCAAATCACACACATAATCCACCATCTTTAGAAAACTGTTTTGTAAAAGAAATGTGTGAAGACCACCTGGAAAAAGCTCAACTCAATAAATAAATGAATAAAACCCACATGTTTCTAAATGTTTAGATTTAATAAACAAATGAGAATTGCATAGCCCCCCCCTCCCCTTCAATCATGCAGCATTGGTTTAAACCTCCGGGTGGCAGGAGAGTTCAAGCAATTTTGCATAAATGTCTGGCATAGATTCACACTGCAAATATCTCCAGCAGGACAAGAGTCAACTCTGGTTCAGAAGTGCTGCTTTCTTTCAAACGTGTATATTTACAAGGATGTGGTGTGTTTAACTGTTTGCTTTCAATCTATTTGCATTTACAAATTTGAAATATGTATTTGACTTTCAAATAGCCTTTCCATGACGACCTCACCCAATTTCGTTTTCTTTCTCTCTCGCTCTCTTTCTGCTTTCAGCTCAGCGGAGGGGTCGATCCATGCAGGTACCATGTGACACGGAGTACCCGGCCTTCGTCTCCGAGAGAACCATCAAAGAGAACATGGGCAACGTTGACTGTGGCGGCTGCATCAAGTATGAAACACACAGAACAGTGAACATGCATCAACAACACAGTAACGACAACAATCTCAATATCCGTCTACTGTTCAGCCACACACCTCGGATATCAAGCGTTCCACTACATTCCATAAAACAACCTAACAATGAAAAATGAATCATCCTGTTAACTCTCATCTTGGCGTAGTATTTTTTTATCTCTGTAATCCCTGATAATGAGGAACACATTTAAATCATTTGTTGTCTGCTGAAAACACTTTTATCCCGGCAATCCATCAGAGACACACACGCAGACACTCACTCTCTCTCTCCTCCGGCAATTTGAAATACAAGGCATTTAGAGATGAGGGAGAGGGGTGGAAAAAAAAGGCTTCCTTTAAAAATGGGAAAATGAGTGTGGTCCCCTTTAACAATTTGGGCTTTTCTGTCAGGCAATTGTGGGGTGTTCTCTGGATCCCGCCAATGGGCCCTTCATTGCTCCCAGCTGTGGAACTGCCAGGGAGGCTCAGAACCCTGTGAGTGTGTGTGGGTGTGTTTTCCTTGTGTGTCTGCTGCCGGTACAGCCCCACAAGGTCAGCAGGGTAACCACTGCCCTGGGTGCTCGGAGTAAAATGTGGTTGGGGATGCAGTCACACTACCAAACACACATACTGTGTATACACACACACACACACACAGCACCGTCTTACACACACCCGCACACACATGACAGAAGCGGGCGTCAGAGAAGAATGGCCTCATCTCCAATGATGACACCAGAACTGGGATTAGCGGGCAGGCCTGTGTGCGCTGAGCAACATGCCGCCTTCAAATAAATCTTTTTTAAAGCACAATGAATTTGACAAAGTAAAATGGAGTTTTTATTTGGGTTGCATGGAATTGTATAGCTCACATTAGTAATAGAGGATATTGGTGATAAACATCTGTTTCACGTTACAGGCTGACTGAGGCCGTTTTCTCATATTTTCATTGGGACACGTGTGTGTGCTTAATGCTCTCGGAAATATACTCTAAGCATTTGCCCGTTAAACTTCTCTTCACTGTCTTTTGACTGTGTGTGCATGTGATGTCAGTATTTGTATTTGTCCATTACTTCCTGATATCTAGCGAATGCTATAATCGCTTAAGTGGCCCTTTAAGATGATTTAACCTCCATTATTGCAGAGCCAACCTCTCTAGACTGTAACATGAGATGTAGGACGAAGAGTGTGTCTTGTCTGTCACCAGAGAAAGTCTTCAAGGGGACTATTAGCGACAATACTCACAGCCATATATCCTATCTCGCCACATGCTCCTTTATTTTTTCTTGACCGCCCCAGATGAGCAAAAGAGAGAATTTCAAAGTTGCAATGAACTACAGCTTCGGCGCTACAGTCAGACGTGACGTGCTTTCATTCTTAAATTGCATCTGTCTTTATCCCTGTCGCACTAATAATTATGGTATTGCTGAAATATTTGTTTATATTATCATACTGTCACTCCCGACTTACTATAAGGCAAGTTTTGCTACTTTAACACAACTTTTTAAACATATTTTAGTGCCCCGGCTGCATCAGAGACGTGGTCTTTAGTGAACAGTATTTTGAGAACAGTAAAAAAAAAAAAATTGGTATCGCAGTCTTTATGGAACCAGCTATTTTATTTTGATATTACATGTTAAATTAAGTTCCTATTTTATATGCAGAAGGAATAATTGTGTCATTCAGGACCTTTATGCTGAATTTGCGCCAACCACTGCCTGAATTAAAAAATCCACAAATAATGAATACATCTTTAATCGAGCCCCTCTGGATATATACTGTATATTAGAATCATGTAAAATGTGGGGGAAAAAAGGCTGAAAATGAGAATACTGGAATCATGATGCCCAGTTTCCCCAAAAGTAATGAAAGAAATGAAAATAAAATGACAGCATTGCTCTGAAAACTCTCCAGTCTGTTTGGTGAGATTTTATTGAATTAGTCATTCTTAAATTAGACACACCAATTACTGGTCAAATTTCCCAACTCTGATGATAGACATTTCTGAAAACCATACGCATGCTGTTATGGTTAAGCTATGCAACAATTAAATTATTGGAAAATTGTGAACACTCTCTACAGGACACACAAATAATATTGCATTTAGCCGCTGAGCATGGACACATTTTACCACGAAAGGTAGAAAAAAAATTTGCCTCAGTTCTGCATCAAAAGCAAAGCACATGTTAAGCATAATGTGTTGTGAAATGTTATTATCTTAGCTCCAACTGCTGAAATGATCTTCAGCACAGCTGGCTCTCCAAAGGTAAAACATGCTCCTTCACGTCATGCAGTGCTATTCTTCTGTCAGCTTCAGCTACAGATTGTGTGATATGTTTTGTCAGAACTTAGATCAGTAGTCATGATCTGTCGCCACGTCTTTTCCGATAGTACATCAGCGTTACATTATACATCTGTCTAACTCCTGATTTCTTTGTTACTGCCTTATCTTTATGGGTCTCTGTGTCACTCACTGTCATTACTCAGAGAAACGTATTGGATGTCGTTACTGTCTGTGTGCTTCTGAGAGACAGAGAGCATGCATGACGGTCTGTCTCTATCTGTATATTACACTACAGTCATTTAGCACACGCTTTTATCCAAAGCGACTTACAATTCAGATTCGATCACATTTTTACACCGTAGGCACAGCTACGGGAGCAATTTGGGGTTAAGTGTCTTGCTCGCGACTAGTGGAGCCGGGGATCGAACCGCCGATCCTCTAATTGAAGGACTACCTTGCTCTCCACTTAGCCACAGTCGCCCATCATACACATTCGTGTGTGTGTTGGAAAGCCTTCACAAGCGGTGTAGTGCTCCTTTTCCCAATACCGGGTATGTTCGAGGCCAGCAGCTGTGCTGTCGGGATGTGTTTAAGTCTTTTCTCCAGGAACACTCGCTCTGCTTTCTGTCAGTGGGCTGAGCTGGGCCTGCCCAGCGCTGTGCAGGGGTGAGCATGGATTATTAAACATAAGCAGATCCCAATTTACCCTGAGTGGAACTGGCTTGACCTATTTACTGGGCTGGTTTGGTTGGGTTTGGTTCGTCATGGTGGAATTAAAGTGCGGTGAATTGGTGCTGCTTAGGGGTTGTGGTCTGATTAAATTGGTCATCGTATTGAATTTGTAAGGATGGAGATATTCCTAGGTCTGTTTTGATCTGCCAGGTCTTTCCCTCTCTGCCTTACTTCCTCCTTCACAAGAGTTGAGAAAATGTATGCGTGTATTTCTGCATTTGCGTGTGTCCTTTCAGTCAAGCGTGCATGTTCTCATACGTGTCTGATAAATACCTCACGGTGAACTTGATAATTCAACCAGCTGCGGCAGAGTAGAGGGAGGAAGGGAAGCAAAAGACACAGAAAGAAAGAGTGAGAGAAATAAGAGATCATCTTTACGACCTCTCTTCTTCATAAAGCTTATCCACGGTCGTAAATCACTGGCCAGGACGCTGAGGCGAGGTCTGATCTCTCAGGCCAGTAAAACACAACCATGAGAAGCTATGAGCACAAAAGTGTGGTTCCCATTTGTCTCCCTTCGCAGTGTTTTATATTGGGCAACACTTCATTGGTGCTCGACTTGGATAGGATATAACAAAGACAAAAGGGAAGATAGGGAGAAAAATTAGGAAGAGAAGGGGATGGAGTGAGTTGGAGAAGAAGTATGTGTGCATAGTATATGCGTGTCTGTCGATGTCTCTGTATGTTTATTGATAGCTGGCGGTTAGTGCATCTCCCCTCCACCAGGGGGGAATGTGAACACTCATAACATAAATCCTCTGACACACATGGAAATGTACATCATGCCCATGCGCCTTGTCTACTTGCCAATTCAACTCTCAATCCTCCCTTGCGCCCTCTCTCTTCTTCCGTCCTCATATTTGTTTTGTGTTTCTGGCTGTCTGTGCTGTGATTGGCAGGTCCTTTGTGATCCAGCAGATCCCCAGCAGTAATCTCTTCATGGTGGTGGTGGACAACAAGTGTGACTGCAGCATGTTTGAGCCAATCACCATGGACCCCATCGAAATCATGTATATCCTTCAATGGCCAAAGACTGGTATAGAAATAACAATATCACCGGATTATGTTGTTTTAATATGGAAGTCTATTCTTCTCCACCTCATAAGCTCCAGTGTCACAATCCTGTAGCTATAACCACTACGTGTCCAACAATGTTGCAGGGATGTAAATAGCAACGGCATTTTCATTTGTGGGGAGGTCTTTGGGGAGTGTATATAGCCCTCTGCCCTTTTGGTAATGAAAGAGATGAGAGCATTATGAGGGTTACTGACAAACTCAAAGTCTGTCAGAAAAACACACAACACAAGCAACAATACATACATGAAAAGAAAGTGATCATAATGTTTCCACAGGGGCAGCTGGTATTGCACAACACTAAATCATGGATGTGACAGAAGCATGATAATTGTGTTCTGGGAACCCTTCAGAAGACAAAAATAAATTTGTAGATTTCAGATTTCTCATTTGTATGTATATAATACATATACAATACAAAAGTAACGGACGACAAACCAATTACATTGCATTAACTGCTGCAACCTTTGGACCCGCAAACTTAAGGTGCTCAGCACTGATTTTATCAGAACCACTTGCTTTATTATCAGATAGCTGTGTTATTGCCTCAATCGACCTCATTGGTTGTGAGTCCCAATGTCTCACTGTTAGCAATATTACCCACTTTCTAGGGGTCACTTTTAACTTAATTAAATAAAGCAGATTAATGTTTCCTCCACAACTCAGCTGTGTTATCAGCTCAATAAACTCCTACTATAGTGCATGGTAGAAATATATTGCCCCTGTTCAGAGCTCTCACCTCCTTCCAAAATGGTGAGTGTGTGTGTGTCCTTGTGTCAGTGGGGGTCTGTGTTTGGACTGTGTTACACAACAGCCCACGCTGCGATGAGACACTGATCAACAGCAGACACAGAGTGGAGTCAGCTTGAGCTGGATTCTCCGACAATATGTAAGTTGTATGCAGTACAGTCCCACTGTATGTACATATACACCACTGTTCATTTTGTTGTGGAGCGCTTACTGTAGCATAAAGCCTGCAACAAAAGAAAACTCATCAGATATTACTCCGTCTGCTTTTTTTCCTATATGCACACCCGTGCTGTGCACAAAAGTATTACTGCCTTTCCTTTATAAACAAGAAATACACTCCAGCAGGAAAACCCCCTGCAGAGGGTACACATTGTCTGTTATTGACTTAACTTCAGCTGCACATAATGAGTCTCTCAAGTGCGAGCGGTTGAAGATGCAAAAGGACAGGAGGCGCCCAGATACCTGTCACCCTTTTCACCCAGAGGTATTCTCCACATACACAGATACTGCACACACACAGTTCACTCACAATGATAGTACTTTCTTTCATAATAAATCCCCTGCAAATTCTGCTTTTGCGTTTTATTAAAATATTCCACATATGTTCATAGCTTGACACCCCCTCCCTCCCCCTACTTTTCTTCAGGAGAACTCAATGGAGTGTGGAGGAGCTGCGTGTCTCACCCCGTCTCTCGCAGCAACACTGCTCTGCGTCTTCCTAGCGCTGTTCCCCAGGTGACCAGAGCTGGCGAAGCCTCTCCATCCAGAACTTGACTTGGATCCGCTTGACTCAGCATGCAAAAGAATCGCAACAATGCCACAGAAAAAAACACTCCTGCCCCTTATAAAACTGTGCCCAATTCCAACTCGCCTCCAACAAAGCCCCTAGCCCTGAGGTGCCTCCCTACAAGACACCTGTATGAAAGGACTGTTAATGGCTATAGTCATCATTACAGTGCTTTTGCAATATCACATGAGCTGCACCGAGAGGTCATTGGGGAGATACAAAGTTAGGAACATAGTAATAATGTCAACAATGCACATAGTAGCTTAAAAATTCCACAAGTGGTCCAGTAAAACCCAGTGACATTCACACCACTGTGTTCACTCCTTTTAGGTTGCAGCTAAGGGCTGGGGTCTGTAGCTGGACTTGGAACTGGGCATTACAGCCACGTAACACCCGGTTGGAGAGAGACAGGTGCACCTCTCCCTGGCGCACTCTGAATTTGAATGGACAATAATGATTCTGAAGATTGAAAAAAAAATAAAAAATACTGAAGATGATTATATGTGGCCGGGGTCGTAATATAATGTTTGTCAATGATCTTTTTTTCATGATGGGGAAAAAACAAGTTATAGTCTATATGAAGAAAAAAAATTTTTTTATTTATGATTTGCAAGTGGTACCCATAAACTGTGACTATGAGATTTTTTGAGTCCTCTGATGTGAGTGGTTGTTAATATTTGAGCTTTGCCTTATTGAACGATATTGGTCCTGTTTGTGTACTTTTTAAATAAAATGATGTTTAAAATGGATGCTGTTGTTGAAGCCATGTTGTTGAAAGGCTCTTAGCAATAGAACAATATAGTTAATATAAAGCATCAGTTCTCATCCCGATTTTATTGTTGGCAGATTTGGTTGATTAAGACAGCATCTCTTAGCGGTTGGCTGTGGGAAATGTTTGCCTGCTTTTTCGGCCTCCACATGAACAGAGATGTGCGTGCCTGCACGCATGCATGTATTTGTATGAGTGCATCTGGTGTTTCGCTCATCCGTCATTTATGTAACTCTCTGCTCCAGAGGCCTACCCCCCACATAAAGATAGACAATAAAGACCATGACACCAGAATCGTAGGCCAACCACGACATACATCTGTATGTGTTTAGGAAATAGACACAAAAATCCTTTTTTTTCTGACAAACATACTGTACACATAAATGCAAGAATAGGATTCCATGCCAGGCTAACTCATATGCGTTTATGTGTGCGTACAGAGGAGCACAATAAGTAAAAACAACAGCGGTTCGCACAGAACCAGGGCCGGCAGGGAGCCACTCTGCTGTGGTGTCGATGTCAACACCAAGGTCCCCGTGGTCAACAGCGGGACATGCTACTTCTTCCTCTCTATCCCCACCTCTCAACCAGCCAGCTCTACTGACCCCAACTTCCTCCTCCACAGACAAGGTGACTCTCACTGTGCCAGTGGTTTAATCTGGTCTCCATTGAGCAGAACTGTTTCACTCTAATCATTTCCAGTAGATTGTGCTCTCCCTCTTTCTGTGGCCCAAAGACTCCCTGACTAGCTGGTGGGTCATTTATCACTGCATTATGGGATTGTTTGGGTCACAAATCCAATCCGGTCTGTGATTCCTTCCTGTTTGCCAGATGAGTTATGGGAAAGTGCATCCAATGTGTGTACAAAAGCCAGACGTGGGAAAGCAATCTTCTTTCTGAGTTACAATGGCAGCCCTCATGCCAGCCCGGGATCCTGTGACTGATAAATGCTCATCTCTGTTTTCCCCACACACTGGGAAGCGGAAACATAACACATGCAGATGCTTAAAGACATTGTTTTTCAAATATCTCCCTGCACACTGCTCATGTGCGCTCGTCACGCAGGTCGGAAGGGAATTCAGCTTGACTTTGTGTGATTATGTTGTACAGTGTTAAACAGTACAATAATAGCAATGAATAGAAGGTAATAAATGTGTTGCCGATCCATTGAAATACACAATTGTATGGAAACATAAATGTGTGTCTTTACAGGTTTGTTCACTTGGATGCCAGTTCACACCTTTGACCCCGGCCCATCAAAGGAGACATGAATGAGAGAAACATCACTGAAAGTATCTTACGAGAGCGTCCACATTCTTTCCCAATGATCCGATTTACGCGTCTGTTTGTGGTGGGAAGGAACCCCTGAGAGAGGAGTCGCTGATCACTGGGACACAATGCCCTGAAGGGGCCCTTCAGTCCAAAACACACCCATCCATCAGCACTCACACCACTCTAACCCTGTTTGCTCACCATTATCTTGACTGCATGAGAAATCTCTTTTGCTAATATGCCGGAAGACAGATGACAGTGAAACACACACATATTCACACATTCAAACGTTAGTGCAAACATCCACGTGCATGAACACATGTGACACACGGAGAAGGGGTCACACGGAGGGCAAAGCTTTTGGCGTTACCTCGGATGGAATGGATAACATTGATGGTTTGTATTGAGGACCACAGATATGTTGAAATGGAAATGATTCTTAGCAACAGGACCACACACAGGCCCGGTGACCACAACACGCCACAGTTAAGACAAGCTGGGAAAACACACGCACGATTCTGTCGGCATTCCACCGGGTGACTCATTGTACTATGTATTCTTATGCCTGGTGGACAGGCTTACAGTAGCAAATGCGTAATTTTATAGAACCAATACCAAGAAAGAACTTTGCTTACTGGATTTATTTTATTTTATGGATTGTGTATTTGCGGTATCATTGTCATTCTTTTCTTTTTTACATTTTCATCCCTTTTCTTCTAAGCATCTTGTCCTCATCTCTGTCCTTGTTTACCACCATCTCCACACTCCTTTACCTTTTTCTCCTGCTGCTCTGGTCACATGCTCACTGGCTGTAGCGGTGATAATGACCAGACCGCTCGACTACCTCACCCACACATGCATGTACCCACACACCCACACACACACACATCAGAGACGAAAACCGAACCAAACCCCAAAGGCAATTTGTTCCTGCGCATGCCAGGAGACTCGCTGCTGCCAAGGTTGAGAGGTGCCAACTGAAAACATACACTCTTAACACATGCTCTCATTCTCAGAGTTAGTAGTGCACCCCATGCTGTGACAGGAAGAATAGCCTTCAGTACTTATGGACCTCTTGGTGAGCTTGAGGACCTGACAGCCAGCTGTGCTAATACTGTCTGTGTGTGTTTGTTTGTGTGTGTATGTGTGTGTGTGCGCACGCGAGTTTGTCCTTATTTGCATACCTATCCAACAGTGGACCTCAGCATCAATATACGTTCAGCAACAGCGGACCTTTTAGAGGTCCTGCTTTAAACGTGAAAATTATTTCTAAGTGAATTTATTTTTATTTTAGCCAACAGGCCTTCAGATATATGTGCACGTAAACGTTCATAGTCAGCACTGCCTCTGCAGGCTGGAGCAAGGACTTTAACAACTCACGAACACACTTAAACACACTTATATCAGTCCACTGTAGGGATGTGCGTGGGTGTTTTGTAATAATTCACCAGCCTGTAGTTCATCGCTTCCCTTTCAGAGAGGCAGCTTACCGTCTTCAGCCAAATACTGAATACTATACGACCAAAACCAGAACAAATCATATGCATACATCTGGCATTCCATCCTGTGTTTGTACAAACAAGCTGAGGGAGATTTTGCAACATTAGCATATTGAGCGGAGTCTTTGTAGCTGTGATCTGAGCTCTGCCGCCCTGTTTCTATGAAAAGCCTCATTTGGTTACACATGGCAAGCTGAGCAATGGCCTGGAGGGGCATACATATTGGCTCCCTCAAACAGGAAGGGGCTAAGTTGAGACCCACGAGCCCCCTGCCTTGCCCCTGTCACTCAAATGCACCCAGGCTGTTTTTAGAGTGTATAGGCCCTTTTAACAGAATGGACAGTCAGGAATGAGGAGAGAGGGGAGGGTAAGCAAGGGAAAGGAGGAAAACTAGATTGGAGGTCATGGAGGCAACGGAGGGAAAAGGCGGGCTGATTACACCCGAGTAGGTGGTCTCACGATTTCATTACTCAAAGCAAGCAACACCATTGGCTCTCGGCCTCAGTTTGTCCCCAGGTCTCTGCACTGGATTGGGATTGAGAACCGCTGTAAGTATTGTGAGCATTTTAGAGTGTCCTCTGATCACAGTTCATCAGCATCAGCATGTTTATCTTGGATGAAGGACCGATCAATGAGTGAGGAACTATTGGCTGTTGGCTCCCTCATGCTATAAATCCTTCTGTGCTGATGAATACTGATTGTTGATGTGATAATTGATGTTGTGTTTTTTTGTACATGGCGTCTCTGGCCATGGTGTGGTTACATCAAACTTTTATAGAAGTCTGAGTATGTGTGTGTCAGCATGTGTGTGTGTCCATCTGTCTTGTTTGATTTGTATCTTTATACCTCAGCTGCAGAGCTGCTCCTGCTAACCCTCTATGAACTCAGTGTGGACAGGACTAAATGGTGGCTCTTATTGGCACGTCTGTGTGTGCGTGCCTGCGTGCGTGCATGTGTGTGTGTGTGTGCATGTGTGTGCACACGACTGGCCAAACTTATAACCCGCATGTTCTGCGTAGGCCTATGCCTGGCCCTGGGACTTCAACGCCCTTAGTTTGCATAGCAGAGCGGTGAAAGAAAGGCTAAGGTTACAACCACAGGCCCCGACAGAGAAGTCACTGCAGCAATATGACATTTTTATGCCCTAGTGTCCCCCACTCGCCCGCTCTCTCACCCTGCCCTCTGCCATCATTACCTTCTTGACCGTAGGAATGTCCAAAGCCTTGCTCTTGACATCAACCGCAGCCCTGTGCGTCCTTCTGTTCTCTCTCACTATAACCACCATCACGCCCCTTTTCTGTATCTCTGATCAGTGTGTTAGTGTGCACGTACACATTTATGCTTATGCATACAGTATGCACTTGTGTGTGTGTGTGTGTGTGTGTGTGTGTGTTTGTGTCACAGATGTGGTCCTCCTGCTCTCTCTCACCCGAACTGTCTGGAGCATTTAGAGGAAATGACATCACAGCGGGGTAATCTTGGGCGCTGACGTGTGTTTTGCGGTCGAGGCAGGCTGGGCTGTGACGCCGTCTGTTTGTATTTCAAGATCCAGTTGATTAGGGTTCTCATTCATGTAACCATTATAGTTCCACAGTTAAAGGCCATGTTGTGATTAAAAATAATCTGTCATCATTCTTGAATTGTGTAAGAGTAATTACACAAACCTGCATAGATGCACTCTTATGACCTTAGTGTGTTTCTGTGAGCCAGTCAAAATCACAACATATGACAGTGTGGTTTTACAGAGTCTTTCTCCCGATTACTAGGAGGAAGATAGATGAGTCCTCCCATGTTCTCTCCAGACCGTTTGTCAACTTCTCCCTGGTACTTTTTTCCTTTCCGCCTTACTGAAGCTTATTTCCCTCCCCTTCTTACTAAACCGTATTTCCTCCGCTTATCACTGGACCTTGAACTGGGGCTCTGCTTCAGTCGAGATCAACGCTGTGTCTGTGTCATTCAATCAAACATCCAAATCACATTTAAGCTCTTGCGTGATTTTGATGATTTCCTTGGTGCCCAACGATAACACCTCATACAAAAGCACATCCTTAAAGCGGAATTAAAATGTCCATGTTCATAAATATCCCCAGAGAGCGAGCTCAGCATACAATGGTACAGCCTAGAGCTGTTTATCTGAGAAAATAATTCCTCTGTAAACCATTCAAACTAGCCCAACTCAGTCTCACCAGCCAAATGCCTTGCCATGCTGATACAGAAGAAATAGACCTGATCCTGATTAACTATGTATTTATGGCCTGAGGGTAATATGTTGGATCAGAATGGTAATTTTGGCCACCATCTGTTTATACACTTTTTTAACAATCTCCATGATGTAAATAATGTGTGTGGTTTGCAAGTGCTAAATGCCTGCCCCATTAAACAATCAGCTCTCTGCTGCTTCAAATAAACTACATTGCTGCGAAGGCATAAGCCTAATAACCTAGTGCATAAAGTTATTCAGAGTAATTATGACTTGATGTGCAACAATGAAAAGTAAAATCATTAAAGAAAGTAACACAAAGTAGAAGAAATACTCCCATTGCCAAATAAAATGAAATAAATAATGTTACAGTCAAACAAGTAGTATACTGTAACAAGAATAGTGTATGTGGTTGTCACAAATGAGCAATGGATTTTCTTTGCAAAAGAAAAGACACTATGCATTGGATATGGGTTATGACTATATCTTCACAGTGCCCGCCCAGAAATAATAAAAATATTTTGGTTGTGTGGATTTCCTAAACTTCTCAGAATTATCAAGAATAGCCCTAAAAGGTATTCAATTCACTAATGCTCTTACTAAACAATGCTGAGGACCACTGTGTATGTAGAGGAGAAGAAAATGAGTATTTGCTGTATTTCATATTCAAACTTACAACTTTTACAATTCAAACTCTTGAAAAAAAAATCCAAGGTATTGTAGGCTGACGCTTTCTCCTTGTTTATCATTAAAAAATGCAAAACCTGAAGGTAAGACGGAAGGAACCAGAATTAGATAGTTCACCAATGGTCCACAGCCATTGAGTCCAAGTGATTATGAGATGAATGGCACCTACACAACTCCGGCTGGTCATTGAGGTGCTCCTGTCTGTATTTCAGTTGACGCAGGGGATTCTTTTTTTTTTTTACAAACGTTTTGGCATGCTGAATGTGTGTGGTCCTAGAAAGAGGAAGTTGGATACCTATTCTATCTTTCTCTTGTATATGCAGCAGCCAGTCAGTGGATGATCCCAACCCTCAGGAGACTGTTCAGCCGATGAAGATTCAGCTGGAAAGTCTCATCTCGAGCTATTTTCTGTATGAGAGCTTGCACGTAGTTCAGGAGGCCCTGATATCTCAGCTGGTTAAGAAACAAAACAAAAAAATAAAAGAGGTTGCAGCTTGTCAGGTCCATAAAAAGAAATGGCGTGTCTTTATAAGAAAAATACAAAACACATTTCCTCTATGTGAGGAGAACCTAATCTCTCCATTATTCTGCAACACTGACAATGCTGATTTAAACTGGTGTCTATTTCCAACACCACATTTACATCCTGTTCAATTATCATTATGCCCTTTTCTTTATACACTGTCCAGGTCAAGATGGCAAGTTAAATGCAGCCCTGTCTCTTAGAAACTATGTGTATATACTACCAATTTGTATTGAGTGCCAAATGGTTACATAGCAGTGTTGTGAGCATGAATCAGACTATAATTGTGGAGTCTTGAGCAGTTCCCAGATGTCTCCCCTAAAGTTGAAATGTAAATTACACCCTTGGGTGAAGGTGAAGTGGAGGTGAAAAAAGGCATAAATTGCTTCAGCAGGCCTCTGAATCTCTCCTTTAATTATTTTTGCTTGTTGTACGTTTTTTCTGTTGTTGTAGGTTTATTTTGATGTTTTGCTGGACCTCCCGACCGACTCTCTGTCTTCACTCACAGGCGTTGACAACGGGGTCAGGTGTGTATGTTCAATCACACGTGTGTATGGAAACTGCCAGGTGTGCAACCCGTCATGGGTAGCAGGCAAGTGTGCCTCTTGTCACACACACTGATCACAGTTGACAACTAAAGACCCACCTCTTGTTATCAAACACACCTGTTTTAGAAGCGGGGGGTTCCAAGCTGAACTTAATGCTTAAAACAGGATGCTTTGGAACGAAGAACGCAATGGTCATCCATTGAGTCATGTCACTGAGTCATTGAGTTGAGGATACATAAGATCTTCTCTGTGCAGACATACTGTGAAATGGATTATTGTTGAAGCCTACCAGCCCGCTGATGTACCCAACAGTCTTGAAATTGACAACATTGTGAAGTCTTTCCTGACATTACATCTGCGCCTCACTACTGTTCTAATGTACACACACAAAGAGAAAATACCACCTCTGTTAGTGTGTTTATATACAAGTTTAATGGAACAAAATCAAAACGCATTGCTTGAGAAGTACACATACATCCTAGTTTCTTACTCTCTGTTTTGTCATGGGTATATAACATTACATGTGACATATGACAGGCATATTCGTATGCCATGTCACCATGCCTGTAATTAAAATCAACGCTTACTCTACTGCTCTACTCAGCTGCTCTGGATAAAAGTGTCAACTGAACACCAAGAATGTAATGTTTTCAGAACATGAACTATGTTCCATGATAAAATTCACCACCTTTATTTTTGTAAATGTTTAATGAATACCCACTTCCCTCATTAATCTCCCAGCAAAGCACAAGAAAGATAAACAGTGAAGCAGTTAAACAGCTGAGCTGTCCCGTTTTATTTTCTCCCACATATTCAGACCTTCTTATGAAAAGCTGGAAGGCCGATACACACTCCGAACTTGGCAGATCACTCCAACTGTGGTTTGAGGACTCCCTTATTCTTTTTCTTCCTGTGCGCTCTGAACTTCTTCCTTCTGTCTCTCTTTCTCTCTCTCACGCTTTTCTTTAGGGGGGTGTGTGTGGGGGGGGGGGGGGGAATTCACCTCCATAATTTATTGCATGCAGGAAAAAGGCATTGTGAGTTCATAAATCAAAACCACTTTATATATAAAATAAATGAAAGCCGCCTACATATGGGATGTTTTAGCTCACATTCTTAGCAATTGAACATGTAATAAAATAAATCTGGATTTTTCACCTCAGGTCTCAATAAAACAAATGTGAGCACTGAATATGCTCTGTGTTCCTGCACTCGCACCGTATCGAGGCATTTACATAATTTGATTTGTTGGACGCAGAAGGGGATGTCTGAGATAGTAAGACAAACAGAGTGCATGTGAAGTAACTCTAGCTGTGATCTACACCCGTGCAAAGATAATTCTTATCACAGCAGATATATGGTTTAGGACCTTTGATGATGGAGTTTCCCAGAACACTAAATAAATGTTTTCCACGGACAGGTTTATGCTCTAGCTTGAATCTCGGACTTAAATCTTTTGCTCTTGACATTCTTGTACACTCGATTTTTTTTTTGGAAAACAAAACCAAATAGACTAAATACACTGCAGTTGGAATGTTTGGAGGACAATCCATGCGCCGACATTGATCAATTACCAAACTGAGAGGCAAACTAAATAAATATATCCTCAGACATTTTTGATGTGTGTGCATCCTGAAAGATGTACAGCCCACCTGTGGTCTGAAGCTTATCTGGGACTCTACTTTACGCAGCTTTATTTTATTTTCCCCAGTCATATTAAATCTGTCATTCTGCAAACCATTTGACAGATAGTGTAACTGCATGCTTGCTAAAGCCAGCACTGATCACTTTAACCTGTGCTGCTGTTTGTGGGTTTCAAATGATCAAGTTGTACGAGGCAGCAGCGTTCTCCCCTGTGGTGAGATCATGTTACCAAGGGACACCACTGTCAGCTCCTACTACTGTCTCTTGTTCATTAATCATTTGATGATGGTGCTAGATATCCACTTATCCTCTCCACAACTTAAGCTGGACCATACAAAGGAAAACACTTTATATTCTCTGCTTCTTGAGTCTCGTTCAATCATAGATGTTGCTTTTAGATATGCCTCCAAGGCAAATCTGTGTCTGTGCGTGCGTGCGTGTGTGCATGTGCGTGTGCATGTGTGTGCGTGCGTGCGTGCATGCATGCTTGCAACGACACACAGGGTGGTGATTTGTGTCCTCTTCAAGCCCTCTGTGGTCAGGGGAACAGTCATATATTACCATAGTGAAGAAGACAACCATGTCCTCCTTCTGTGTCTGTACCCCTTTCACCTTTTCTATGCCACAACCCTTTTTCTCAGAGCAGCATAAGCTTTAAGCAGCAGACTAAGTGATTTAAATATTGTGCCGTACATGTTACGACTTTTACATCAGAGGCTGCAGAACACATTTGTTCATGATAGTTGCCAAAAGGTACATCTCTGCAATCTTGTGAAATAAAGTTTCGTAAAATTACACTGCAAATGAACAGTAAAGTAAGTCTGTGAGTTGGTGACTGCAGTAGGTTGAGTTAGTACACAGATCTAGAGCTACCTAGAGATACAGTGCAGAGGGACAGGTCTTAAAGGAATGCCAGTCTCTTAAAACCCTTCGGGTAAGAACTTGGGAACTACGGTCTGACTGAAAACACCTGCACCTTATAGAGGCCAGTGTACCAAGAGCTTCAACATCTTGATCCAACATACACATTCATGAATGTATGCATTCACATAAACACACATGCATAGGCCAAACACACATGCACACTCACTCAAATATGCATAAAAGCCATTTGTGCACACGCAGCAATACACACATTCATGCAAATACATATTAGCTTGTGTCATCTTTTCCATGGCTTCCTAGCCCTTTCTAGCATCAGCAAAACATTTTGTATCTTTTCCTTCAATAGGTAAAGTGCAATGAAATGCTATCCCTGCGTTATAGAGATGGACATGACCCAAAAATGCTCTACACCCCCAAAGAAACTTCCCCTCTGCTACTTTTCAGACTTTCAAGAGGAAAAAAAGTCTCTTCTGTAGACAGTGAGTTGTTTGTACATGTCTGCAGCATGTCTGCAGGCCTGCACTGGACTGTCGCTAGGATGGGTGACTGGTTTTACTGGTCTACCTCTGCAGTGAGCAGAACAGTATGATCTGGGTGTAGCAGTGGAAACCGTTTTCCTGGGCAGACCTGTGGGGCCTAACAAGCAACTTCCTCATCAGTGTAGCTTGCTAAAAATCCTATTGATTGCACAGGATGTCTTCAGACTGAATTCAGACATATTAAGTCTGAGGTTTCAACACAATATACAGAAGCAAGCTCAGTCCTTGCAAGGGCATTCTAACTGTAACACCTGGTATATTTCAGGGTTTTCTCCTCGCAAGAAGTGAGTTGAGATAAGTTTCAAACTAATTCCAATCCGTGTGCTTTGGTTGCTTGCCATCTAATAAGGTCCCATCGAAGCCATATAAAAAGTGGTCGCACAGCCGGATACCTTTATAATCTGACAGTGTCTCATTAGCCTTGCCTCTGGGAAGATGGCGGACAGCACTATGCATCAGGTTAACACACATGCCTTAGTTAGTCTTAGCTTGTTTTCCTAGGCAGACACCACATTGTGGCGCTCCAGCAATCATTAAGATCCACAGCCCGAGTGATTAGCTAAAGGCTAAATTGGAGGCTGGCCGCAAATCAGAGCTAAAACCACACATAGCTTTCATAGACAGTGACTGTTTGGCCCCATCCAACACCAACCTTTAATGCTGTCGCACCTGATGCTTGTAAAATAAAACTGCACAGGATGAGACCAACGCTATGTACTATTTGTGGACAGGGATCTGTTCTCACTTTCTTTTCTGGCTGTCTTCTGTATAAACAGGAAATCATATTTCTTCTCGTTGACATTCAAAACAGCTTGGGCGAGCCAGGGTGAAGATAGATACAAGGGATTGTGTTAGAGTGAAGCACATGAAGAGTGAAAAGTGAGGGGCTGCGAGAAGAAGAGAGACAGTTGGGGAAATATTGGCTCCAGATATTTCCCCTGGTTTGCTGCAGAGCTGCATATATTTTGTCGACGTCGTATATTTGAGCTTTGGTGTCAGAAAGACTTTCCTTGTTGTATACTCCACAGGTTGTTCTTTTTTCTTCGCAGCTTTTGTTAGAATTCACAGTTGTCCACGTTGGAAACATACATATTATCAATCAATAAGAAAATAGGATGAATGGCACATTAAGTTTGCGTCTGAAACCAGTTGAGCAGAATGTGCCTGAGAGGATACGATGTCAAATGCATTTTAGATTCAGAATTCAAAAGTCAAACATACTTTTAATGCCATTTGCCCTTGCTGTTTAATCTTGTTTGCTGTACTATCCTCTTCCATTCTGGCCGACAGTATGAACTTAAGTGGAAATGGATAGAGATTCCAAGCGAATATGAGGTCTGTATTTCCTGTAAATAAGATAACTGGCCTTTCTTCAACTCCTTGAAGTTCTGAACTCAAGTCAGCCTATATGAATTCAAGTCAAAGTAAATGAGCTCTCCGGATTAAAAAGCACATTATTATTCTCTGTGTCAGTGATGAATAATGTTTTCCATCTCTGAAGGATGAAGGCTCAGGAGAACTTAACATGTAATGATGTACGTTGTCGTGCGATATGTGTGTGTTTGTGTGTGTGTGTGTGTGTGAGGGGGAGGGTAAATATACATAATGGTGGGTATGTGCGCACATTTCTGAATTTGTCTGAGAGACCCTGGGGAATCAAATTTCTGGGTGTAAAAGGACCTAAAGCTGGTCCTTTCTGGTCCATTCTGCCTGATACTGTGGCAATCATAACCTTTCCCTGGATTCCCTCTGTAACTCAGATCAACCTTAAGGGGAACCTGAAAGCCCCTCCACGCGCTTGTGCACACACACACACACACACGCACGCACGTACGCACGCACGCACGCACGCACGCACACACACATCACCAGTCCTGTGCCAGAACCCATTCATCAGGCCCTCGTAGCTGGGCCCTGTCAACCTCCAGCCCCAGGCCTGTAGGCCTCAAGCCAGGGGTTTGAGTTCCGGGCTCCCCGCCAGTCTGTCATGGTGCTGGGCTACGGGCCAGCCTTCCATCAGCTTTGATGTGAGCTGGATAACCAAATGGCTGAAGAAGGGTGGCCCCTCAGCAGCGCAAGAGTTACACAGCACATTTAGTGGGTCAGTGAGCTACCATAAGTATCCAGCTAATATATACACACACCAATAGCACCTTCTCCAAAACATGGATCAGGTAAAGATTTTAGTTTTTTTTATTGAAGTCTACGTTGCATTTGCTCCTTGTTATAAAGGTAAAATAACACTTGAACTATTTTTCTAATATGATTAAGTGGGCTTAATTGTTTGATTTGGAGACTTTTTGGTGCTCTAGCTATAATTAACATTGCAATAAATACAACTTTATTTTATTACTCCACATGCTGAGCTGTAATTTGTCCGATTTTCATCATGTTGAAGAGTGAAATATGGCGTTTTTTTGTTACTGGAGACTGATTACATTGGAGGATAGCATGCAAAGGCAATGAACTGTTGAATTATATCGTGTTTAAAAGTAGTGTGCCAACTCTCATCTGCATAGACAGGATAGCCCCACTCTCTCTCCCACAGTCACACTGTACAACAACCTCACATTTACACCCTCGTACACAGACAGCCACAACACAAATCTAACAACGGATTGTGCAATACTCATTGCAAAAGAGTTTTGGTCGACTAAGAACAACATTCTTATTCAAAAGCAACAAACGTTGATAAGCATGTATTTGCTGATTGACAGTTGTTGGATATTTTCAACGTGATATGTATTATGTGGGGGAAAATTGTGGCATTTCGTTCTAATCTGAACCATAGTTTTGCTAACCGCTGTCTGACCTTGATATTGTTTTGAGGAAATAATTTTACCAAACCGCTGGACCGCATCGCCGCATATCTCAAGCTGCTTTTTTTGTTTTGTTTTGTTCTGGGTCCCTCGCTATCTAACTTATTCTTTATCTTACTTTTCTGCTTTATATCACTAGAAATGTTTCTGAGTGGCTCCTCTGTCAGCTTGTAAAGCAGAATTGATTCGTGATAATGAGAGAGCAAGTATCCATCTTTCTCTGAGATGGCTAGACAGACTACTGGAGCCACCAACTCCACTTCCTTGCTTATAAACTCTGTTCCTGGTATGGAAAACCTCTTCCAGTGTGTATCCGTGGGTGGGGTCTTAAAATAACTGGAAAGAAGCACTTCTAATATGTAACTGCAATGTTTTAGAAAAGCTATCGTTCCTTGCCAAATCAGACAAATAAACACGACATACAAGATGCGGGAGTAAGGTGGCCTTTCCGAGCCCCCCCTCTGAGAAAAGTCAAAGCCAATAGGAAGTGTGTATGTTCCACATGCAGACACAGGGCCTTACAGAAGGATATTCACCTTTAAAAAGGTGTTCGCTTTATTGGATCTAGCGGGACATTACCTGCATATCCAGCTATTCAATTTTTCCATCTGCACTGTGTTGAATCATTAACGACAAAGACCTCAGTGTAAAGCCGGTGTCTAAACACCTTATTTCATTAAGTGTTTTTTAATGAGGGCGCTAACTAGCCCGGGTGTCAGTCATCAGGAAAAAGACAGCCAAAGCTGTTGGAAAAATATGTTTTTCTGTGGTCTATTACATTTTTCCTGTGATGGTAAAAGTTCTGATGAGTGTGTGTGTCAATTATTCTCTCGCTCTCAGTCCAAGCACATCCTGTGTTACCTTTGTGGGGGAGTTTTTGTATTGCTGTTCCTCAAAAAAGGACAGTTTTCTCTGTTTCTCTCTGTTATTTTCAACACTGCAAATTTGTACATTTGTGAGTTTCTTAGATTGATTTGATCTTGAGGCAGTGGCTCATCGTTACACAGGAGTTCATTCTTGGCACTCGGTTTCAATCAATTTTGAGTGTCACTAAACACTTGTTACATCCATAGAGTCTTTTCAAAGTGAACTTCCGTCCTCACAGGAAGTTAGGTTTAGGAAACAAAACCACTAAGTTAGGTTCTGACTCTCGTCACTATAGTGACTGACAAACGAGTCACATGACTACTGAGTCAGATGACTACCATCTCTCGAGACAAAATGCAGATGTTTACTTTAAGTTTCGCATGGGACACAGATGTAAGTCTCGAAAGTCCTGTGTTTGTTTGATCCATCCACCACCCCTTCCACCTGCCTCCAGCAAACTCCCACGGACTTTCTACACGTCATGTGTTCTTACACATCTCTATAACGCAGGGATTGATTGCCTCCGGTAGCCAATGACTCACCAGGATCTCTCTTAAACCTGAACTTCAACACTAATACGCTACATTAACAGTAGCATCAAAGAAAATTACTTCACCGGGACCAGAAATGCATCAGTCACTGTCTGTGTGCTCCCCCTGCAGTTTCCTCTCTGTGTTTTTCCATAATTCCACTGCTCAGTGTGATGAGAGTAACTGTTTTCGGCTAATTGTAATGTATGACATGGATGTAGTCAGATTGGATACAACTTGCCCCCTGTCCTGTTTAAAAATAAAGGCAGTTGGTCCTACCAGCTTTCTATTCAGAGGAATGAATTCTGCCTCTGAGAGGCCACGGGTTATATAATGGTGAAGCTTGAAAGAAAGGCATATATTTATTCAAAATTTTCATATTGAGTGACATCAGTGAATTAAAATTTTGAGGTGGGTTTGACATAATCCGTGCCTCCAGTTCCTTCCTTGTGTTTCCTGTATTTTCCCCACCCCTTGTGTAAGGAGCCCTGACTGCTCTCAAGCTCATTCACCTGTTCCAAGCTGCAGTTCTTCACTCACATCGCCACATCGCTGACACAGCTACAGTGGTAGTGTCACGTCTTAGGCCAGTTGAAATATGCATTCAAGTTATTTTCTTGTGTGTTTAATCTCTGCTTGCCTGCATGTCTGCCTGCTGCTTTGACACGCTCATAACCTTCCATTTTAATTTCCCTGCCTTGTCTCCATTTTCCTGCCTTGCTTTCCCGGTCAGTTCCTCTACCTTTGCCTCCCTGGATTCCCCTCCCCACTTCCATCCTCATTCTCTTCTATTTAACAATAAAGCTTTCCTCATCATTCCTCACCTGAAATCTGTGTCCTGCATCTGGATTCCCACTGTCTTAACAAAATCTTAACAAAACGATATGGCCGACATGGACCCAGCAGATGCAGGCTCAGTCTGAATGGGTACAGGAGCGTTTTGCCAAGCACTCGCCACCCTAGGCGCCTTCATGGGCTAGCATGAACAACTCTTCCGGTGGGTCACGAATATACCCACGGCCAGAATCGGCAACCTGGTAGATGTGGCAACCACTCACCTCTCAAATCCAGTTCCTGCTCTTCTGCCCCGTCAGTCAGCCTCTGTAGACAATTCTTGTAAATAGTGGGGAGTGTCATGGTAGATGTAGTTGTAAAGATATTGGTAGACACTGAGAATGAGGACTGAAAATGAAGCTCAATAACTGCTGTACCATATTTGAACTATAACTGCGCAGAGCTGCGCTGATGTCGGAGCAACCCCAGGGGCCCACTTCACTGTAATCCACGAAGGCTTAACAGGTTGACAGAATCACTCAACTACTGGCTCTGACCTGGCATTCAGTTCCTTGTGAGGCGGGCGGGCACACACACACACACACACACACACCTACACACACACACACACACACACGAGAAAAGAAAGAGACGCTCCAATGGCCAACCACAAACAAGTGAGTCTGTTCTGGTTTTGTAAACATGTCTCATTGTGTAATATATTGCATGCAGTCTGAGAGGAAGCAAAAACGCAAAGATGTGACGACAGTGAGAGGGAATGTAACCTTACTGTGTGGAGCTGTGTGAGAGCAGTGAGACAACACAAGCAAAGATCATCTGTCTATAAAAGGACAACAGATCAAATATCAGAGTGTAAATACGCCACTGTGAATCAGACAAGGATTCTATTTACCAAAACAAGGCAGTTGTATAAAAAAATAGAACGATGACAATACATTATTTAATGCTATTAGGTTGTAAAGATTACAAGTACGGGAACCCAAAAGCACGACACAGAGACAGAGTACAAGTGTAGTTTGGTTTACTTGTGTTCAGGCAGGGTCAAAACCGGGAGGTCAGTCAATAAGGCAAAACAAATGCAACAAGGGGCAGGCAAAGAATCCAAGGTCGAAAAAACAGGCAGGCACGGTCGGAACAGGCAGATCAGGAATAGTGCGAGGATAACGCTGGAGAGATTGGCAGAGAAACACAAGACAATTTGGCAGGGATCAAGTGAAAGTGAGCAGACCTAAACAGTGAGGTACTAATGAGGGACTGGGCTGCAGGTGAGATGGGCGTGGAAGACCAGGTGAGGGGAATGGCCCAATCCCAATGTCCCCCCTAAACCCTCAAACCCTCAAACCCTCAACCCTCAAGGACTTACTGACGTCACCTGGTAAGTGGTCGAGTGTGAGAGACTGTGAGGGCTAGCAATGGTGTAAATAGGAATGGGACAGCACTTTGCTGCAACATATCATGTTACCATGAAAACGACAAAAAATATGATGTACAATTGTGGGTATTTATTTTATACTTTGTACTCCCTGATTTGAACGTCTTCGGGCTCTTTCCTCACAAGATGAGGTCATTTTATATAATCTATTTACTCGTTTTTGTCAAAACAGCCTCAATGACTAAATCTAATATTTGATGAATAAATATATAAATATCTTCTGATTTCATGTTTATTTTTTGTCCCATCTTTAACCCTTGATGTTTCTGAGTGAATTGAATATGACAGGCTGAACACACGTGAGCCGTCCTCTTTGTTTACCTTTATTTTTACGTCTCCATGCGTCCACTGGTTACCCCGTGTTTAATGTCACATTGCAATGATTTGTGGGTAATTCCCTTATAAGTCAGCAAGAGAGCCTTCAAACACTCGATGATTTGACGGTGGGACAGCCCTGAACCCTCACGGACTTCGCGGGAGCGCGCCTCAAAGTCTGTGAGTCCGTAAGGGGGGGCATTGGGATTGGGCCATAGAGTGATGATCGGGTGTGAGTGGCAGGACCTGAAACGACAGGTGTAATATATATTGAAATTGCATGTGCCATACTTTAGTGACAACTTTACTACACTAGATGCTATAAAAACATTTCATGACGGTTTGACTTTCTTTGCCGTGTTTATGTGCAATTACTTTTTAGATGTCCTTTTTATGGCATACTAATACATAGTATACATGCAATTACTATTTATGGCGCATATATTGGCATATTGTGTCTTTTTTCTATTCTGTAAAATTGATTAAAGCGAGAATCGAACAAAACAAAGAAAATCTTCATGTGTGCCATTTAAGCCGAGTAACAAATTGTAATCCTTTACTGTCCTATGAAGGTGAATCATGTTTTCACATCTGTGATCAATAAGGCAAGATGCACCGCAGCATACTTTGCTTTTCCAGTGCTGCACACACACACACACACACACACACAGATACATATACACACACACACCAACCGCTATTCTACTATGTTTACATTTCAACTGCAATTATCTCCTTGGATATCCTCTTTTCTTCTGCTTTGCAACTGCATTAACAACGAAAAGCTCTAATAATCATTACCATAGGAGGTCTGGCTAATTCCTAACTAGGTAACAATGGCAACCTTGTATACATTTTCACTTCTGGAATAAACATTGTTGGTATGAGAGCAGTAATTGCGCTGATACTAATTTGTCTTAGTAGTAATTTTCATCTCACTCCAACACACACACGCACGTACACACACACACACACACACACACACACATAAACGCCTCACTCATGCACATTGAGAAATTGTGACCTATATGTATAACCTTTCTATTTTCAGCCAGCATTGTGCCCCATTGAAACAACTTGCGGTGCAAGTGGTTTCTGGGGGTGTGGGGGGGGGGGGGGGATAGAATTGGCAGTGAGAGAAGGGGGAGCCGGTAACTCTGTGGCACTGACCCGTCTCTCTGATCCAGTCCAGACTGTTTGCGACGTCACAGTGCGGTGTCCTGCCCTCTTTCTCTAAAACACAAGACCACAATCCCAAATAGCTCTAAATGCAGCTCTGTAGAGCGCTCTTTTTTTGGCCCCGTTGCCGCTTTTTGAGCATTTTACAGTAAGAGCAGGGGAATGGAACAAGCTCCACTTTAGCTTAGAAAGATGAGCTTTGCCAGACTTGTTGCCCTGACAGCTTATGCATTCTGTTTTATGAGGCTTTAGAGTACAAAGCTGGCCAGAACTGATCAATAGAGTTTGTGTTTTTCTGCAATTGTAGATGTTTTCTGCAGTGACAGTTTTACAGAGCTTAAGGGTGAGTCATGGTTTGATGTGGTGTTTTAAACAGGAGTAAGAGTACTAACATTTGCACCAGAATTCAAGGGGGGTGAATCGGCCAGAGTTCAAGCTGAGGTTTTGGTTCATGAATGGTAAAATGTGGTGTAAATGTATTCCATCATTATGTGCAGCCTTGTTTATTGCAGTTACAGTAGTACATTAGTTCAGCCTTTTCCACTGCAGGAACAGAATCAACTAAATGTGTATGGATCTACAAAGATGTGGTCAGCAGATCTGGCTTCAGCAGAGGGAGGTTGCCTCATATCATCCAGCTACTTTGTTTTAGGAAAACACAACCCGTCACGTAATCGTCCTAAAGAACCTCAGAGGAATTTAATGCAGTGGAAGAAGAATAGAGTAAAACCACTTGCTAGGCCCGTTGAACCTGTCTTTATGCAGCCTGGTCCATTCATTATCACCTCTGCATAAATACAAAAACACACAAGCACGCACACAGATGCAACAAAGTATTCAACGTGTGCTTGAGGTATTTGCATATTTCAACATCTAAAAATAAGAAACCATCAATGTTATCTTTGGGAAAAACACTTCTGAAAACACTTGTTACCGTGTTTTCTAAGGGTCGGAGAGATTTTTTTTTTTTTTTTTAAGTAAATTGGAGCAAAGCTCATTTAGACTGGCAGCTTTTTTTCTTTGATAAATTGTAGAGAAGGGATGACAAAGAGATGCTAAGGTTTACACCAGCTTAAAATATCTGCTAAGCACCTCCTTCCCTAAGTTGGTGCGCATTTGTGAAGCTATATACTAACTGCCATTGCGGTGAATGCCTAATTGTGTGTGCGAAACCTAAATCACAACCGTATCCAGTGTGGGATAGTGTTGTTCTCTGCAGAAATGGTGCATAAATGTTTACACAGTTGCCAGCATTATCTGTCAAACTGTAGGTGGGAGTCGAGAAATGGGCAGGTGGAGAAAGGGCCGCCAAGATTAGATGTCCAAGCATTTTGTTTGAACCTTTGGAAGTGTCCCTGCCTCTTCCTCTGAGAGTGTCATACCTGTGCACCTGAGGGTTTCAGGTTTCCTCTACGTGGTGAATCAGCCTGCTGTGCACCTGGATTTCTGTTTATGCTATTGCTGGAAGAGTCCTGCTGGTATGTAGTCAGTCACTCAATCTGACATCCAAGGAGGCTTGTCTAGAACGTGCAAGTAGTATCTCACCTTCAGGTAAATACAAAAGTTGATTTCATATCCTTCTAAACCGTGCTGTTGACAGAAGGTTAAAATGTGTAAAAAAAACCCTCTTACTGTTCTTCCTCATCTTCAAGTCTTTTTTTCTCTTCTAAAAGCTTTTTACACCTTCTCCCTCCTTGCTAACCTTGTTTCATTCTCTCCTGCTTTCCCTTATTGGCCTACGTGACAATCATAAATGTAAACACATGATGTAAAACACTTTGTACAAGTGGATGCCTAATGCAAGTGCACCGGCACACAGTTGCCAATTGACAGGATCATATACGGGATGTGCTCTTAAAGTCAGTATAATTTTCCAAATGTAAATATGAGTCAATGTCGGGACCGTTTACACTGTAATGGTGGTCTTTCAGCTCTACTTTCCGTAAAGCACTTTCTCTCTGCTCTGCTCCCTCGAGCCTCTCCTTATTACTCCCCTCATCCAGCGCTCATATAATCCCTAGTTTCTCATTACCCAATCTTCTCTCCTGTTCTCTGCGTCTCCTCTTGAGCTCCAGCAGTCTCTGACAAAGCCCAGTCGTCTTCCAGACAGCCCAGTTCCCCCCACATTCAAAATCCCCCTTTTCCTATTCTCCTGACACAATATGATTTATCATTCTATAAACTGATCCACTGTCATTGGATTGTTGAGGGGCGCTTACAACACAACCTCAATAACCCCCTTGAGAGACACCCAATCTTCAGGCCATCTTTCCAAAGCTCTTTGTTCACTACACGCCGAAAACAGCCATCATCCAACGTGGGTGAGGAGACTGAAGGAAGGAATTTAGAAGCAAAAAAACAACATGAAAATCTTTTTTAAAACTGATTTAGGAGAAAAAGAAAAGTTAGATCGTATTGAATCAAATCTCTATTGAAAGAGACACTTTCAAGTAGATAAACTTGTCTAGTAAGTTATAAGTAGAAAGGAAAAGGTTAGTCATGAAAACAATTTGGTATAGACAAACAAGTTAACAAATAGAGTAAATACTTCTCTGCTGGTTTTACATTTGATATTTATTGAAACAAAGTAGAGCATTGAGCCAATTTGTAAAAAGTAACAAAATATCAGCTATAACACATTACGTTTAACAAACCTCAAATTCATGGAGAAGCTTATAAATATACATATTTGGATTGGTAGAAATAGTTTGTCTATTGAGAATCATCACAGGGATAGTTAGCGGTTAACTGAGTGGTACAGGAAATCTGTAGTGATGATAAAAATCTGAACGTCATCTGTGATATACAAGTGTATTTATTTGTGTGTTAACATTAAAGCTGAACATGAGTGAGAAGAAATCATTTGTGTGTTGAATCAATAAGGTGCATTTCCCTTTACAAAAACAGTGAGGAGCCACATTAGTGAGAACACAATTTTAAAAAGTGACTATAAGCAGTGACTTGAGGATGTCCCACTATTGATTTATTTCTCGACCGTTGATCTATGATGGAGATGATGCTTCTCTGTTTAAAGCTCAGAGGAGAATCTGGTAAAAGAAAATAAATACAGTTTACTGGTTGGTTGGATAGACATACTATATACACATAGCATGGGATATTTCACCACTGTAACCACAACATTGCCCATATATATTCAAACCATATTAAGTATTGTAGAATAATGTTAAATGGATAATCTGAATTAATATGGAAAAGAATGTAGGCTATAATATTGATACATTTGCTGATGCACTGTAAAAAAACCAACCAGCTGAACAGACACGCACAGACAGGTTTAAGCCTCTGTATCAAAGTGCATAATGGTGGAGGGGTTGTTGCAGCACCTGGGGAACTCTAAGGCTTCTGGGAGAGCTTAATAAATGGCCCAATCCCCCAAAACAGCCATCTTATTGTACTCAAAGGACTCGTATGAACCAACAGTGTTCCTTACGGTTAGGATGTGAAGGCTGGTTTGGGACTGGGCCCATGAAATCACATCCATACACTATAGCACACATTGTCCTCTCAACACAGTCATTCTCAAACAACAAACCAGGACCCCGTAGTCAACTATGCCACATATATCAAAACACTACTCTTCTTAGGAAATTGGAAGCACAATCCAATTTCACAATGAGTGTGACGCATCTGACAAGAAGAACTGCATATGATGATATGAAAAAAGAAAAAAAGGTGGGGGTCACGTGAGGGGAGATTTCCAGCCAGTTTTAGGCACTTGAATGGGTTAAAATCGACTGGTGATGACTGGGCCAAAATAAAACACAATCTCAAAATAAATATTTCACGATACTCTCAGTTTCTGAAGACATACGATTTTTGGAAAAAAGAGTCAGTCTTTTTGCAATGGCATAATTGTTTAACTCTATAAATATAATTTATATAGTTTTTTTCTTCCATTCTTTCTCTGTGTTCAACTCCTTTGCTCACGTATACAGACAGATGTTTGCCCATCGTCTGCAAGCAAACACCCAGGCAACACTCTCACTTGCAGACGAACTGGTCTACGATCTTGGTGCAGCGCTTGCACTTGACATAGCAGCACCAGTGGAACTTGCAGTGGCAGCGCTCCACTATCTGGGCCTTGTACTGGTCGTAACCGCGGCCGCAGCACATCAGCTCACACCCATCCATGCCTTCCGAGGTCTTGTTGCAAAGGCGCCCCACCGTGCCCAAGGAGCCTGTGCTTTGGTTCTTCAGGCAGTAGTCCGGACTGGACTCGATGTACACCAGGTCGTGGCTTGTGGGAGCATTGAAATTGGTGTACTTCTGCACCAGCTTTCCGCGCGAGTTGAGCTTCATGGAAGCAGAGCTGTCATACTTCTCCTTCAGTGCGTCGCCCACCTTGCGAAAGTCAGCTAGCTGCAGCCAGCAAGTCTTCAGACTGCAGGAGCCTGATACCCCGTGGCACTTGCAGGACACGTTGGCAAGGTCTGACACCGTCTGAAGGAGGGAAGAGGAAAGAAACAAATAGATTAATAACCAGATGAAGAACATGCAAAACCATTTATTCGTATGTGGTAAACTGCAGACAAATGGCCAAGCAACACATGCTTCATGTATCGAATTTGATATCTCTGCATAAATATTTGCACAATATACTGCTGATGATCTCATAAGGCATCACATTGCACATGCACATAAAGGACAACATTGTCCATGTCAATAGTGCAATGAATAAAATGTTGTCCACTCATTTGTCCTACTTGAAAGAGAACAGCCTGGCAACAGCATAAAGTTTCCTTTGAGGTGGTTTCAAGATGTTTGGAGAGGGGAAAAAAAACCCAAGTGCTGCCTTCATCTCCCCACAGATCAAAGCCTCAGGAGGGGAGCGCTGACATAGCTGTTACACAGATGATCAGCGGAGACTTATCTAAATGAGCTGGATTGTCTCACTTCAAACTCCTCTTGCTATCACTGGTTGGTCTCATGCTAGGGCCTGCAGTTTATATCGGTCTGCTTGCTTCTTATCTGGTGACATCTTAGTGTGCGTATGTGTGCCTGTGCATATAACCCCAGTGTCATACCCTTCTTCCAGCCTCGTTATTGTGAATATTCATCATCAGCCGGGCGCTCTCATATGAGCCTTTAGGGTAGCTCTTCTCCCGCTCACGTGCATCCACAAACTCCTTGGAGAATCTGTAGCCGTAGTTGAGGTTGTCTCCGCAGCCGCCCCACAGCCAGTCTCGCGGCAAGTCTTTGGGGCGAGCAGCACGGCTGCACCCACAGCTGGAGAGCTCACCCTCTCTGCAGGCGCGACTCACCGCGTTCACCACCCCTGCCGCGCTAATTGCATAGGTGAATGCCGTTTCTCGGCTGCCTGCAGATGCACAAACAGGAACATCATGTCACATTTCACACGATAAGAAACAGAGTAAATGAGAAATACATTGACATTTGGTACACATATCCGGTGCTTCCATTTTTTTTTATGCATGTATATTTATTTTATACCAAATGTGTGTCACTAGCATTCTGCTTTAAGAACTTGTACAGCGTTATGAGATGTGATGTCATATGACAGCATTGACCATACATTCAGGATTACAGAGCACTTCAACCGAGAGCTGCATGCTCCTCATCACCAACATCTTGGACGGTGGAATCTGGTTTGCTGTTATTGGGCTTCAGCCAGAGAGAAGAGGGCGCCCTCCAGTGACAGAGATGCTTCTTAACAAGCAGCTGCCATTTCACCCAAATTGAAAGAGACAACAGTTATTTTACCTTACATGACTGACTGATCCTGGAGCCATTGCTCATTAACTACCACTGTTTCTACCCTCAGATTTCTGCTACAGAGATAAGACGTAGGAAGTCTTAATAACGGAAAATACACAAAAGCAGTTTTTGCTATCCCCAATCCATTACTACCTCTGTACAAAGCCACAGACTAGAAACGGAAACTTAAATGAGATAAACTGAAGAAACAAAAACAGCCGACCAAACTATTAGGCTGTGTGTTGACATTGAAGACGAGGGCTGCTACTAAATAAAAATGCACAGCTCATATACCTGCTGGGCCAAACCTTTAGAGAGTGCGCTCCAATGACAATAACAGATGGACAGAGAACGGGAGATGAGGGAGGAGAAAGAAAAGACGACTGAAGAGATAAGTCAAGAAATACAGTGAAGAAAAAAAGCAAGCAAAAGGGAAAAGGAGACACGCATGCACTTAATACCACAAAAGGTGGAAAAAGACAATGACAGAGAAGATACAAGGTGAATAAATAAACCTTGTGGAAAGTCTGAAAGATATTCAGGTGGGAAACGCTGGCAGGAGCAGTGGCGATCAGAAAGAGTGGGGAATTCATTAGTCTAGTACGAAGTTTAATCCACCCCAAGGATATTGGCCTCATAGTGGACCTGTGAACAGACAAACTGCTGCCTCCCTGCTCCTGTACCCCACCCTGGAGCTTGCCAAGCCAGGCAGTGGAGAGGGTCTGCACCCAACCACGCCAGCACTCCCTGGAGCTCAGCTATAAATCACCAGCAGTGTCCTCGGCCTGCAGACAGACAGACAGTACGACAGGCTTTCAGATGGACAGCCATAAAAGGGGAGGACATGTTTACTTGGCCCAGAGTGGACCGAGACGGGAGCAATGCCGGGGAGGGAGGAGAGGAATGGGAGAACGGCTGCTGATGAGGTTTCTATGAAGACTGATCTGTGGAGAGGGAGTCAGCAGAGCCAGAGATACAGACTCACCAAGAGTAGCGTAGAAACGCAGACAGACACATATGTGCGCACACAAAGTCATGTAGGGGTATGTTCACAACAAGTACAGCACATTAAAGGGTTGGTTTACCGAAATATTAAAAAAAAAAAATCATTGAAAAATGTAATGAAACAAAAAAAAAAACGGCATTACTATTTACTTCTAGTGGTATATATAAACATCAACAGTTGTATGTGCAGAGGTTTTAAGATATTCATCTGTCATGTTCCCCACTGCCCCAATATATGCTGCAAGTGACAGGAATTTTGGTTTTGGTGCTCACAACATTAAATATTAAAGGTTCAAAAACAATGTCCTGCTTACTTGTGATAATTTACAGACCTTGTGTGATCAGTTTTCAGTGAAACTACTTTCTAGATGAAAATAATCATCAAGTAAGCTGTTGACAGTGTGTTCTGTGGATTGACTAGAGTAATGGGAATATCATGACTGCAAAGACAAGTCACTGTTGAGCCCATTAAAAGGTTATTCTTAAAGCTGGGAGCAGCACAAACTAAATTCCATTCACCATTTATCCCACTAATTGCATTGGGATGGGGGGAGAAATCTCACAGACGGATATCCCATAATGTATAAAAATGTTTGATCTTCGGAGGTAAGAATCTTGAATTTTGGGTGAACTGACCCGTTAAAAAGTACATGAACCAAATGCCGACCGACCCCTCTACAAGTGTTACTGTAGACTAATTTGAAAGGTTCCCAAAATATGAGCAACGCAAGCGCTGACTTTTGCAGGCCCACATCCAAAGAAAACTAAAACAAACCAAGTGAAATGATAGGATCCAAGAGTTGGGATTACGAAGAAAGGATTGTTAAGCTCTTGAACTTTCGACAAGAGATCTCTGCACACTGCATGCAAGTGCACGCACGCACGCACACACACACACACACACACACACACACACACAGTTTAATCTCTGACAAGGTGATATATTGGTGCACACACTTACTGCACTCCCATTACTTGTGAATACAGGGCAGCAACAGTCCAGCTCCACAGAGTGTGCATCTGTGTGTGTGTGTGTGTGTGTGTGTTAAACTAGATTAGATTGTCTCCCATTCATCAGGGGAAAAGCAGATTCTCTGCCTCCCTCTTGCTTCATGTCGGGAGCTGGTTTAGCCGGCCACAGCGACATGTGATTTATCCAGCAAGCTCACCCACCAACTATTCCCCCCACACAGCGGCTGAGAATCAACAGCCCCATATATTTCACACACACACACACACTTTCCTAAACACACAAAAGAGGGTCAAGAGAGAATAAAGAAAGGAAAGATAACACTGGTGAATATACACCATTTGTGAACACAGGTGTTTGAATCTGCTCCTATGTGTTCAGGTATATGTTTCTGAGATTATATGCTTTGTCTGTATACATTGTTGCCCACTTCTTACCTATTTGCATGACCCGTCCAAAAACAGATGAGTTGTCCACCGTGCTGCAGTTCCAGCGCCGATGTCTGAACTGGTACTGGCATTCTCTGATGCCTGTTTTGGCACCTTCACCGATGTACTGCATGTGGTCCTGGTAAAGCTGGCACAGCTTCTTCTGGCCCTGTGACAGGCCCACCAGCTGGCTGCACAGAGGCTGGGCACCGATGATGTAGGCCTCTGGGATCAGTAAAGGGTTCATAGCCAGAGACCTGGATGAGGGGAGCCACATAATGCAGTTGTTTTCACTCATTTGCCATTTTGACACAAATGTATGCACGATTTAAGGTCAAATTCTAAATCAATAGCTCATTTCACTTGATTAGTTTCTCCTTCACATGGGTGCAGCTATATTAATCAGGGAAACGAGGTGCAGTCATTTATACACCCTATAAACTCATAGCTCTTAATGACACTGGATATTTAATTCATGTGCAGGCCAAGAACATGGAAAAAGAAAAGAAAATGGAAGCATAGACAAACGAGGAAAAAGAAGAGTCGAGGAGTGAAAAGGGAATGTTGTTTGTTTCATTTTAAAAGTTTTCCAAGGACTTAGGATGCAAAGGTGTCCAGCATTTGCCAACAAAATATATAGAAGTGTATAACTGGCTATGAAAGTTATGCACCTTTTTTCAAACCACAAAAGAAAAACAAATCGAATCATTTTAAAACAGTTCCTTTCAATTTTGTATTAGAGAAAGAAAAAGAAATAAAATGGACTGGAAAAGAGAGAGACATGGACAAACAGAGAGAGAGAGAGAGAGAGAAACACTAGTATGAGCATCTGGTTCCAGGCCACAGGACAATTAGAGCATCCCATCCCTGAGCCCTAAGAGAAAGACAATTAGCCCCAAGTGTAACCTGATCGACTGGGAAAAGTCAGCAGCCAGCAACGTAGCACACACGGAATACACACAACATATACACAGATGTATACACACAGAAGAAAAAATGAACATACACACAAACTGTCACTGTCTCACACACACACGTCTTTAGGTAGGCTGCTTGGGCACTCTAAATCATTCACACCTGTGTGTGCTCTCAAAGAGGAAACTGAAAGACACATAGTTTGGGCTCCAAACTCAGCTTTCCAAAAAGTCTGTGGTGATCTGCGAGTCCTCAGATGGTAAATCAAACTCATTTTTTGAACTTTACGGTAGTCGCCTACTGAATTGAGCCCATTAAACTATGTTCATCTGCATAAATCCTCTTCAAATGAATTGTTTCAATTATAACTTGTATTTTCATAGAACTAACTCACCGCATGATGTCACCACTGGCTTTGATCTGCTCAATGGAAGTAAGGACAAATCTTACACTGAAAGTGTGGGTTCACTGTAAATGCTCCATGTTATGTTCCTCTACAAGCACTTAAGCTGGGATACACAATTATACACAAGTGCACATTTAGACACAAATTAAGAAACAGCAACAGGATGTAAAGACATGTGATTTGCTGTAAGCAGAGCCTCTATGTTGACTGGTAAACAGTATTTTACCCTATCAGAAGTACTCTGTGTGTGTTTAAGTGCACCATGCTCAAATATAGGCTTTTCTAATGGCAGTAGGATGTGTGTCTATACACAAATGCAGCACACACACACACACACTCATGTACAGTCACACACAGTGTTCGTGTTTGTACATATTTCGACATCGACTCATAAACCACAGCATTCTATGTTTTCTATAATATTCATAATTTTGGTTTGGCAATATGAGAAGAAAGAAAATAAGGGAGAAAAATGGTCCTTCCTGAAGAGCTAATGTGCTACAGTCAGCATGTTGTGTGACTTCATATGTGGTGCAACTGAAGCTGAGGAGGCTTACTTAGCAAACACGCACACACGAGACACACACTCTCTCAAACACAGGCCTAAAATTGACTGAAAGATATATAAACATTTACAAAATGTTAAAAAAAAATCTATATCCAATCTTTGGCTTTTTTCATGTCTTTTTAGACTCGGCTACCCCATTTACAAATGTAAAGAGAAGAAATTCCCTTTGAAAAGCTGACAATCTCCACTGGCCATGATACACACACAAATTTAAGACACACAAAATATAGCATATATGTAAAGAAAATGCATACCACCATGAGTTGGCCTCCACCACTACCTGCATGAGGAGTGTGAGGAGTGTGAGGGCAAAGACACAGTGTCTGGAGTCCAATAGGCTGCCAAAGGGCCAGCAAACCGGCCGACACAGACAGCCCAGCCCAAGGTTCATACTGCCGTTTGATCTGAGGGAGGACAGAGAAAAAGGATGCTCGTCAGTCTGCCTGCTTGTATTCAGGGGATGCAATCCACAACTCTCTATTTTACATGCAAACAGCACCATGGTTGTGTGTGATGAGAGCCCTGGAGGCCATCGGTGCCACAGTAAAGCAGTCATTTGGCAGGTCTGAGTGTGAATCACACAATACTGATAGACATGCTTGAGAAGACACAATGACCATGAAACCCCAGATATATACATTCCTGACAATTCACTTTACACAGAGAAAGAGACTCACAAATGCAGAGACAGACAGACAGACAGAGAGGCCTAATCAGGCTGTGTGTGCGTGTGCTTTATTTTTAATCCACTGCATATTGTTGGCATAAGGGCCACACCTAAATTATCTCAAATTTCAAAAACAATTATGACTGCATGTTTTATACAAAGATGGTTGACTCAAAAAAGAAGATCTCAAACATGGGCTTAGAATAAAACACATTGTGTGATTTTTCGTTGTATTTCACGCTGGTTCATTTTCATCTTTGGCAAGGCTGATTTTATTTGTTCCTGGTGAAAAAGTTCAATATTGTTCAGTTCTGTAAATAAGAAACAGTCTTGAGAAATAAAATTCGTTAATTGAACACATTTAATGTGAGTTAACATGAATATTTAGGCCCGTACAAAACTTGGAAATTAAAAAGACATTCGATTTTTTTTTCGTATTAAATATACAATTTGACGAATAACGATCATGTCTATCAATAATTGTACTGAAATGATTTTTCATATTCATTAATTGACTGTAGGGTCAGACTGAAACGAGCCACGTCAGCGGCGGATGGCCTGGGCATACTGTGCAGATTTTTGCCTAACGAAAACTGCAAGGAATTTAAAAAAGTTAAACATGTCAATTGTCTGCAAGGAACTGTTTAAATAATTACCTCTGAATGTGCGAGTTAAACCGATGTGCCAGCCATCCAGTTGGGCCGTGTGTGAATTTTGGGACTCAAGCAGCTCTAATTTGTCACGCTGCGATATTTTCCAGGGTCGAGTCGCGGAGACATGGGCCTGCTTAATACTCATTACAGGCAAAGCCAAGTTCACCATCACTCACCCATCGCGTGCACACGCGCGCGCTGACACACAAACATGTGCTTTCAGTTTGTGGCTGCTTCAGTAATAGTTGATGAGGTTATGTTCCCTAAAGTTCTTCCACATAAATTAAAGCAATAATCCAGAGGGCGGCGGTTTTATGCTGATTTTAAAGTAACTAATTGGACTTGTTAAGCCTGCCAGCAAATTTTAAAATATATTTATTTACAGATAATTTAGTTTCACAATTAATTATTTTGCGCCAAGCAGGTCACTTAATTAGGAGTAACTCCTCCACAGCTAGAGTGACACACCTTTTTTATTGCACATATTCATATGAAATGTACCGTCATGATGCCACAGGTGCATGCAATTATCTAATATTTCGTTGGCCAATACTGCGTAGTTCATTTCAGTGCGCCAACTATTCAACACCATACAATACTTTATTATTGCTATTTAAAACTATACATTCTTGACGGCTATTTGGCATCACTGCATGCTGAGTAAATCCTGCGATCCATGACCCCGGAAACGATTTGACCCGAGCGAAATATTCATTGGAACTTTACTGGATGACTAACGACTACCTTACTGATTTTTGTCGGTAAAAGTGGCATCAAATTGGACCGGAAGAGAGAAATTAGAATAACGTCGTCAGGATGATAAAAGATCGGGCGCTCCTTTTGCAATGGATCATTTCAGAGGCTATTTTAAGAGCCATATGGACTAAACTGCTTTACATTAAACCTAAGAGTTTAAGAAAAGACGCGGATTATTTCACCTTTGGTCAAATGTGTCTTTTGTTATTTTCTGGCCAACCAATCTAAACTATCGTGACAATTAAACATAATAGTAATTGAATGATGTACCAACAACGTATTGTGAAAATATGGAGGGAAAAGCATTAGGGTGCTACGAGTGGGACATTTTAATGATGACTTATTTTAAGTGACTGTATTTACGGTATGGCCTGCATTTGTAAGCCTTTGGATAATGTGCATGGTGACAAAGAATTTTTTTATTTTTTGTTAAAGAGTATTCATGGAGCAATTTGAAAAAAGTCACCTTTTCCCAAGCTGCATGGTACCCTAATTTAATGACTAATTTGTTAAATATTATACGCATTTAATAGCGCAAAATGATAAGTGTCTTGTCCTGCCTGTCCCATTGTTTGAAAAAACCAGGAGAGGGAGCCAGGTACAAGGATTAGATTATGAGAAGCAGCACAAAGAACAGTGCCTGACTTTAAACAATGGTTAACAATGGAACCAGAAATCAGACTATTATTTTGCATTTATATGGTTTTTAAAAAACAATGTGTGGTTTATTTTCGCTGAATTTCTAATTTGCCCACATGGCCTTGATATATTATTGGTCACAGTCGATGCAGTGAGGGGTTAGTATGTTTCACACTTCACATCTGTCATGCACTTTTGTCCACATAACTAACAACCAGTATTAGTCCACAAAGGTCCCACTGAAGCACGCATTTCCAACTCTTAAAGGTAAACTGCGGCTGCATGGAAAAGTGAGTGAACCAGAAGACCTATAAAGGCTACTCACCAGGGAGCACAGCCCGTTAGAAGTTGTAATCCACTTTCTGAAGACGATATCAAACCAATAATCCCAGAGCAGGCCAGGTGGATTTAGGATGTCCTTTTCTGCTGCGTCTTGTCGTTTTATCCGGATTTCTTGGAAAGTGCTTGGCTGGGGTGAAGAAAGCGAAACACTAAGGCTATGAGTTCTTCAGTTTGGTGTTTTGGTGAACACGGACACCCAACAATCATTGAATACATGCGCTCCGTGCGCCAAACCGTTTAGAGGGCTTGTAGTAAGCAGCGGGATACATTAAATGTCCAAAGACCTTTCAAGGAAGGAAATTATCAGTTCCTTTAACGAATCTGTGCACGACTTTGTGGTTACTATTAACAAATAAAACCCATCTGTGGCAACCCCACTGGCGGAAACGTCGGATGTCGATTCTCTTCTAATTGAAAGCGGCCTACTTTAATCGTCGCTATCAAAGTAAAAAAAACTGTCCAATATTTTATCAAGACAATGTCAAACCAAAAACAGGAAAAATATTGTGATGAACATAAAATCCAGCCGCTCACACGCCCAGGTCATAGCGCGTTTTACCTGCCGAAAGATCCACACGGTGAACCTCGCCACAAACGACTTGTCAATTTACCTTCCATTATGTGCAAAAAACGACTTTGACAATTCCACTGCTCGACTTAAAAGTCCTCACATGCAAAAAAGTAAGTCATCCGCCTCTCAAAAAAAAAACAGATGGCACAATTAATCGGCTCCAGACAGTATGCTCCAAAAAAAAAACTTTCCGCGCGGACTATCTCCAAACAGTGCGGCTTGGCGAGTGCGCACGGTGCCAGGAGGAGGAAAGGAGCACAGCGTGTGAACAACGGCGGCTTTGCTGAGGCTCCGAGTCTGTCGTCCTCCCACACCGTATGTGTGTGCTGTAGTGCAGAAAAAGTATCACCGACTATCCCTCCCTCTCTGCTTCTCTCACCTGCTTCAGTCGCCTCCTCTCACAAACTAGCACACTGCAGCATGGATGCGCAGCGCAAAACCTTCAGATGGCGCATGCGCTTCACATTTCTCCTCAAATCGCCTTCCAGTCACCAACTTTCAAAGAGCAAGGCATTGTAGGGAAGGTAAAAGAGAGAGAGAGAGAGATGGTGGAACAGGCTGTAACAAAACAAGCGTCTCTATTACCTAAAATAAACTTATAAAGCACCCGAGGCTATTACCTTATCCATACCAGAGTAGAGTTAGGATTTTCACTGGCAGCAGATCGAGTTGCCACTCAGTAAAATCAAGACAAGCAGGTCCAGATCATGTGCTTATACAGGCTGCTCTCATCACCTGAAGGCCTGTGAGCATTACGGTCATTACTGTAATTATTATTTTATGGTACATTATCTCAAAACATGCTGCAGGAATCCCTCGGCTTACAGTTCTATATTTTTCAATGAACCCGATGAGTGTCAGAGGGCAAAGTGTTTAATAGTTTCACCTGTGTCACTGTAGATTGCTCGTCTGTGCACACTGAAGGCATTCAAGGGTGAAATCCGTGTTATTTTCAATTGCGCTGGACAGAATTTCATCTGGATTGAGGAAATAGAGATGAAATAACAGTCAGTAAAACAATGCTGAAATGAATGGAAGGGGTCACCTGAATATCTGGCTACATGCCCAAATGAGGACTTGAAATAAAAAAAAGAAAAGAAATAAATTTAGATTTTTATGATACCAATCTTCGTAGTCAGGTGCAGTCAATCTTATATATCTGGTATGGGCCGAATTCAAAACAGTATGAGTCCCTCAACCCTTACTTACAAAAGGAAGAATATAAATGTAAATATCAATGTAAAACAATTCTAAGCTCCTCAAATGGTCTGTAATAATAAAAAAGGATCAGTAATAAAGTTATTGCTCTTTTCGGCCACCAAAATGTTTTTAAATAACTCCTTTTGTGAGAGCCATCATTTTGTCACATTTTTCCACAGTGTATATCTCCTTTAAGAATGTACTCTTCATGTGGCTGTGAATAACTGTGGCAGAATGAGTGTGAAGTGCCTGCAAATCTTGCAAGAGTTCTGTTCCCAGCTAATGTTACCGTGGTGGATGCTGGAGGCTGCGACTGTGTCAAAGAGCACTTAAAACATGCTCAGCCACATTTCTGATCCCTCACCATGCCTCACTACCCCTCCCGCCTCCATCAACCCCCCTCCTCCTCCATCCCCCCACATTCCCCTCGAAGAAAACTGGGCAACATCTGGCTGAGTTTATGAGAGAGAGAAAGAGAGAGAGAATTGGTAGACCTTGAAAACGGGGGAGAGTTCTTTCTTGGGCAGTGCAAGAGTCTATTGTTGTAGTTGCCATTAGTGGCGGCGAAACTTTCATTTTGTGAAAATACCCATTGTTGCACTCAAATTTACCAATAACACTGTCGATGTCAATGTAGACATGATTGTCTTTCTGATAAATCCCGTGTTGCAGTTCTTGTGAAAACTTTTATTCAAACAAGAGAAACCAGCTGACCACTGCAAAACACTGTGGAACAAGTCAAGGGTGAATACCGTTATCCCCCAAACTTTCACAGTCATCACAAACATGAGAGCAGCATGAAACCACACACACACATGCAAACACACTGTACAAACATGTACATGTTAGGTAAGGGCCAAATGGAAACACTGTTATACTGTTGAATCGAAACATAACACTGTCCGTTCTCATCAACCTCCAGTAGTGAATAAAGTGATGACGCAGTGCTTCAAAATGCAAGTCACTTCATAATAAACAGACTCGCCACTCAGATTCACAGGATCAACAAATAGACAACAAAACAATACATCACTCGTCGCATAATAAGTCACACATAGCTGTTAAAACTTCAAAAAAAGAAGAGTGGCACTCAAAACTGTTTTGGATGTAGAAAAGCTAACAACATGATATTGGTTCATTAAACAAATGCACAGCAGGCTAAAAGAACACAAGGAGAAATGTATAAACAGACTGTTTTTACAGTAAGCTGGCTGATTTGAGGTCAGCCGTGACTCCTTCCCTGTTAATATGGGTCCTGATTTTAGAGAAGGTGTAAGCAGATCCTCAAACTGTTCTGATGGGGCATCTTTAAGGCCAAATTCGCCTTTTTCTTGTTGATCTCTCAGCAGGAAGTGGGTAAATAGGGCGGTTTACTGGGTAGCCCGAATGATTCAGATGCAGTCCCATTTCAGTAATTTGTTTCAGCAGACAGGGTTGTCTCCTTTGGCACGGTACATTGAGAAGGTTTCTGTGGATTGTGGGTTTTGAGGTCCATGTTGTTATATTTACAAAAGTCTGATATTTAGCTGCAGAAGCAAACACATTCATGCCATCATGAACCAGTCCAGGATTGGCATGGGTTTACGGCTAGTTCCACCGGCTCAGCTTAGCCACACCAGTAGTCGACAGTGGAGTGGAGTGATTGCCGCTTGATGTGAAGCCAGAACTCTGTAGCACCGCAGTACTTTAAAATGAATCTAGCTCACAGTCTATTGAAAACAGCTAGGGAAATGAAGGCCGCTTGCCAATACCTTGTAGCTGCACACTGATGACAGATGGTCCTGTGAGGGATATTCACCCGCCCTCAGTCGGCCGTTGCATTTGTCAGCGGAGGTGACATTCATCGGTGAGATGGTATAATCTCTGACCGGCTGAACGCTGAGTTTATCCATATATGTATGTCAGGTGATCATGATGGTGTGCAATTATAGGCCGGTTCAGTGTGTATGCTTGTAGTTGAAGCTCTCGAACCTCTTGGTACCTGGCTCTACAAGCAGCTGTGGAAAAAAAAAAACATGAAGAAAATCAATCAATATGAGAGGTCAACCACAAAGAAGGAAATACAAATCCACACAGGGATATAAAGATGCATCATCTAGCAAAGGATCTTAGGTTGTTTTTAAAGTGTCTCTCCTAAGAGGTTGCATCATACCATTGCGTTGCTTGGTAATAGACAAAAAAATGCTCAGGTCCAGTGTAGATATTTCGTTTTTTTCTTTGCTTTAGGTTGACCATTTTCTTCCTCTAACTGTCTGGTGAGCCCCCAGAGGCCCTTAAGAATGCTCTAAATGTAGTTGGCAGCAGCCCAAACATCAAGTGCTCATTTATAAAAAAAAGTCTTTTGGAATGTGTCCGTTATTCAGGTTGCACAGCAGTCAGCAACAACTCACTTCTTTTCTTAGGGTTAGGTTGTGGGAAAAAAAAGAAACAATGATGTATGTCTAGCTCGCTGGGGGCGCCTCATTGGCTGAGCAAACAGGCCACAAACTAACTACCAATCACTGAATACGTTATCATCAGTCACTCAGAGGGGGCATGGTGATACTTTAATACCAACTTTGTTTGTTGGGGACGTCTCTGACATTCACAGGTGAAGTTGAGGAAAATGTTTTAAAGGAAATGATTTGACCTGAGCAATGATGCCGAAATCTTGAATGTAAGGGGATTATAAGTATTTAGTGGTAGCATCTTAGGTTAGTGTGTTGTGTATAAAGAGGAATGTCAAATTGTATGGAAAGTGTCCAGCTCTGCAGGGCTGCTCACACTCTTCCTGTCTCCCTCTGATTGGCTACCAGGCAGAGAAGGACCATCCATTACAGCCAGGAGTAAATAAACATGCACAGCAATTAAAGTGCCATCATTTGTTATGCAACGTGGTGTGTGTGTGTGTGTGTATATACATATACCCGCTTGCCTTTAAGTGTGACCAAATGTGTGTCGGCGCATGTACATGCTTGTGTGAATTTGTGGATGTGTGTTGGACGCCATTCTCAGGTTTCTTCACCGTCGTCTGCACTTAAATTAATGATTTTAGGGCCAGAGAATCAACAAATATGACCCCTGGTAGGGCATAATGGAGAGAACGACCTGCTTGTGGATGTGTTTGAAGAGCGCTCCTCTTTCTTCTCTCTCAACACCTCACTACTGCCACACAACAGACGCATTCACTACACAAACTCACGTGTGACGCCTGTGTTCATGTTGTTAATGAGGAAGTGTGTGTTGCTTTGTGGTCATGAATGTGTGTACGCTTATCGGCCTATGATTATTTTACATGTCGGCATGTTGTGACAGATTGTTAAAATCATATGGAATTGTAGGTACCTGAGCGTGAGTTCTGCATTTGTAGTAATGATTATGCCCGCTTCAGAAGCATGTGACAAAGCAAAGCATATTATATCAGCCAGGAAAGCTATAACCACAAGATGGATAAGTTCAAGAGCTCAAATGGCTCTAACAGGCTGCTTAAAGCCCTTTCAGCCCAAAGGTCACTGTCCACAGGGCTGCAAAACACGCCAACTACGCATATACTGCATTGCACAAAGAGAACAGTTCAACAAGTGCTCACTTTTGCATAAACTCTGCATCTAAGTCAAATGTAATTTTGAAATAGAGTATGACTGAAAATAACAGCGTGCTCATTTGATACAGAGTGGAAAAAAAACACATGCAGATTCCATTTAACAGACACTGGCGGTGTGCAGCAGTTTGGCTGCATGAGGAGAGTATGAATGTGATGGATTGCGCTGTAATATTCAAACCGTGACTTGAATCTTCACAGGAACAGCTCCTGATAAAACTAAAACATTAGCACTTGACATTTACTCCAACAGATCAGACTCAAGCCTCGCATTAGCATATTGAGCCACTTCACTGAAAGTAGCTTTAGAGAGGGGATAAAAGGCACATTTCATCATGGCTTTGTTCACACATATGAATGTTTGTATCTGTCTTTTGAGGTTGGTTTTCAGATCACAATTGGGTGCACTGTCCTTTTAAATCAAAAATTGCTACCATTACCTTTAAATTGCTAAATATAATTTCCATCTCCCTCTTACAGCACGTAGCCATCATCTCCTTCTAACTCCAATCAGCCATTCCTATCTTCTACTCCCTGCGTAACCCTCATCCTCCTCCCCACTCTTCCACTCTCAGTGTGCTCGATGGTGGGATCAGACAGGGTGAACACGTTCCCATATTAATACTGGTTTAGCCTGCATCTGGAGACAGGACAATTATTGTCTTATCAAAATTTGCAAATCTCAGATCTTTAAGTTTATTTTATGAGTCCACCTGCAATTCTCCCAAAACCATTAATGTTAAAGTGCTGCTCTTTCACTTGAAATAACGCTGGTTGGTGTCTTGTCAATCCTACAGAAAAAAAGAGAAACCCACCAACTTAAACTGAGTACAAAGATTCAAGATAAAAAGACCCCCCCCCCATCCCCCCTTACCTCTACCAAGAGGAGTGACATGAAAAACAAGCCATTTGGTGGTATGAAGGGCCAGATATTTGGGTGAAATACAGGGAGACAGAAGTGGCATCTCACTGTTCTGTCTATGTAGTCACACATATTTCATCTTGTTGACATTCTTTGTCAAAACGAAAATGTTTTTTCTGTGGTCACATGCCTCGTATGTGACCACATATAATGTTTCTGAAGGATGGTCTATTTAACCTTTGGAAGAAAAGCAGTTTTGACAAAATGCCTTGCAAGGAAAACCATGACAAAAACAAATCACTGTTCTTATCATGTGTCTGATTAATTGTATGCAGGTGTGATGGTGTTTCAACATGCTAATTGATGATGGAAAGAACAAATCATACAGCATCTTTATTGCTCCATGGCAATGCAATGTAATCCATTACAACAAATTTGATTTTAAAAAAGCACTTAACATTTGATCCAGTTCCAATTAATTAATCTGAGGTGACATGTTCCTATGAGCAAAAAACTATATATTTAGTATATTAAATGGATGAAAAACAAGGATCTATGTGACATGCCCATCCAGTCATTTTGAAACCACAGCCGAGAAACCTTAAAAATATGGCCTACATCAAGCTACCCCAGGAAGAGAGAACATCTCCTCGGCAACAATTGCTTCAAGAGATCACCCTTTCTTCCCAAATGTCTCCTTTTTTCCCCTCTTTCTTTTTTTTCAGCCTGACTTTTACAACTTCCTCCTGGTTGGGACTGCAGCTCTAACCCAAACAAAACTCCATTTTTTAGTTATTGGCCCTCATGGCATGTAATGGAGAATCAAGCTAATTATCCCTACAGCTGTTTTCACTTGCTTTTTATGTAAGCAATACCTGGCTGATCCAGAGAGCAACAGTGAGGCCCTTCTTAGCGCTCCAGGCCTCCAGGCCGGCTGGAATTAGAGAGCAAAATGCCAGGTTTTCCTCCCCCCGATGCTGCCCGTGTGTACCCCTGCACCCATCTCCCAGCACACAACCCGGCCCTACACAACCCTCTGCACACTCAAAACATCTCCACTCCCTCATACACCTTTCAAAACTCTGCCTTTGATGTTAAACAAAGCTACTCTTCAGTTAAGATCTGTATGACAAGAGCTCATTTTCCTCCACTGATGGTTCCTGGCAATTAATGAAGGAGGTAAACTACAGTAGGGTGTGGCTCAGATTAACCATCTCCTGCTGTCAAAAACTAGAAAGAGAGGGAGTGCAAAAAAAGAAGAAGAAGGGAAAGAAAGACTGAGAGGGGGTAAAGAGTGAAAGAAAACAATCCCTCAAAGGCTAATTACATAATTTCCTTCATATGATCAAACACATGCTGGGTGAAAGCAAGTGTGAGCAAGCCTCACAGATGCCAGGCCAAGAGGTGCTGAGGAGACTTACTAACACAGTCGGCAACTGCTCTCTAGCAATGAACAGCCAATGCCACAAAAGCACTGAGCCAGATCACAGAAGCAACTTCATCTGTACTGTTTGTAGCTTTTGTGGGATTCATATCCAAACCCTAGGTATTGATCCTCCCTTCTCCAGCAAGCTCAGGGTAAAGTGACTCTGAGCAGATTAACAATTGCTGGTGTAACGTTCCCCTCATTGCAGTTCAGTCCTTGCTGCAGCCAGAAATCTGTTCAGTACAAACACCACTAGGTGGAGTTGACAGTTGATGAAAAAAAAAAAAAGAATCTCATGTATCAAACTCATTCAATTCCCATGGAGAGGCAGCGTGCATCTGTGAGTCAGACACCGAGCATGCTTCACATGTGCTATTTCTGAGCTTTCTTCCCGTTCAAACACTGCTCCTCTAGCGTGCATCGTCCCCTTGTTCCGCCTCAAATTGACATCTGGTTTAGAATGAACAGAGACAGCGATAGAGGAAGACAGAGGGGGACACTGGTAGCGATTTTAAAACTTCTATTATTTCAGCTAAATTATAGTAACGTCTGTGCCAGCAAGAAAAAGTAAACGAGCAATCCCTCCCTTGAACTCCCTCCCTCTCCCTCTTTTTTGTTTCTAATCCTGTGAGGAATGATGGAGGGCTCTCTGTGGAATGGCGATGAGTGTTTTGAGTCCAGCCAAGGTTTGCCAATGTACAAATGACATGGGTGGAATCTGCAGAGCCTACTCCTAATGACGCCCTGCACAAACACAAATGCATGTCGTTCTGCGTTGCTAAAAAAAACAAAAACATACATGTGCATGAATGTTGAAATGCAAGCACACAAATACACAAGGCACAAGCATCGGAGAGGGAGGCTGAAAAAGCGTTACCGGAGGGACATCTTCAAATTTTTAACTTGGGGCGAAAAAGAAACTATGTCTATAAAAATGTTCAATGTTCACGCAAGTCTTAAATACAGGTTTGCGCAACAACGATAAAAAGTGCAGTGAATTCTCTCTGCTCCCAAATTCCTCTCCCCTCTTCATCCCCCACTCTGTCTCTCTTGATCCGTCTCTCGTAGCGCTCAGAAGTTCCTGACTAATCTCACTCATTTACCCTGTCAAGCTTATTCTTGCCTTATCACAGTATGTTTTTTCTCTTTTCCCCTCTCTAGCTCTGAGCGCAGTATGAGTGGCAGTGTTTATGTTATTGGGAGAAATGTCAAGAGCTCTACTGTGGGCCAGCTGCATGTGTGTCAAAGTCTGCCTGTGAGTGCCTGTATGGCTGTGTTTACAACCCACCATTGCACCTATTTTTCCTTGCAAGAATCGCTTGGGGCCCTTGAGGAGCTTGTATCCCATAACAACACCTTGACCTGGAGCTACACCTCAAAGTGGAGCAGCAGTGCCCCATCAGAATCCAGGCCGAAGAGCCCTGAACGCGCCTGCATCCTGACACCAGCGCAGGCCCAGCCAGACAGGGGAGACAAGTGAAACCCAAACCCACATTAAAGCACCTCCATCAGGTAGGAGATCAGTGGAGGCCTCCATGCTCTCAGTGTCTGCGGGGGTCCGGGCCTCTGAGGCCCTATCTCACCTCCATCTGGAAAGAGAATCTGAGGGTAGTCTGATGGTTCGATAAGAGGCCATGCCGACTGACACGGTAACAGCCTCTCACCCCCATTTGCAAAAACCGGAGTGAATGCAAGTCTAGCTGCGGTGCACTCTCATGCGGGTAAGGGAGGGAGGGTGGATGGGTTGGTGTGGGGGGGTATGGGTGCATGGTGGCATTAATGTTGCTTTGAAGGTTTGACCCAGTTCCCTGAAATGTGCATAGAGGCGCTACGCTTACAGAAACAAGTTTATAGTGTGACATGTGCATATATCTAACGCCTCTCTCGTGCTTTCTCTGCTCTTTGTGTTGAAGATTCTACACACACAAATGTGGGAAATATATATCTCGTTTTTGACATGAGCCTAATACGTGAGTAGACCAGCAAGTAAAGTCTGTGTGTGTGTGTGTGTGTAGATGTATGCTTGTTATAAATGAAGCTGGAGCTTTGGATTTCAAATGGTTTGGTTTGGTTTGTTCATCTCGGATCTATTTAAGATCATTTGAACCAGTTAAGCAAATACATTTGATCCTTCAGATCTCAATCTGCTCTGAAGGAAAAACAGACTCATCTTTACATGCAGTAGATGTGTGTGTTGGTGCGCGTATCTGTGCCTGCATGTGGACCTGTGCGCGTTTGCGTATGAATCTGTGTGTGTGTGTGTGTGTGTGTGCGCGCGCGCGTGTGTGTGTGTGTGTATGGGACACTTGTGTAAACAAATTCTGATAACAATGTCTATTCAGTAGCTTCAAGTATTTGAGGTCAAGATGGAGACTTACACGGTCAGCAAAGATTTGTGTTTGGTCATCAAACATTAGAGCCCCAGCTCATCCAACGTTAACAATGTGTTCATTTATTCATCCATCACACTTGAACGAGGGGTCAACTGATTTTGTCTTGTGATTTCGTATCTCTTTTTGCACATCATGGACAAGCAAATGGCAATTTTTTATTTCTTTATTCAACCAAACGCAAAATCTGTCTATGGATCTGAGACAGGGTAACAAAGTCAATTGTGTTGTTTGAGTGCGTTTTTGCTAGCACAGCTGCACTGTGGCGTTTAATACTATTTAAGTCCGGTCTCAGGAAGAGCCAATCATGTTGTTGGCCAAGTCTGTTTGGTGCTCCTGGGGTCAGTATAGCCCCAGGACATGAGACATATAGGATATACACTGTGGATAAATAGGAAGGCTTTCACAATGCCTGGTGGTCTGACCTGTGTGTCAGTGTGTGAGAGAGGGGATGAAGAAACACCTGAGAAAAATGCCAAATAGATACGTTTGAAGTTGCTAATTCTGAGCATTACTCTCTGAGAGGTATGATGAACTGCAAGTTATATGTATGTCGTAAAAAAAGAGAGAGAGAGTAAAGAAAACATTGATGACTTAATCAGAGTTTAAATGCATTGTTAGTTCACCTAAATTCCTTAAATACATTTAAGGGTGCTTTCACTCCTGTGGTTGGGTTAATTTGGTCCAGACTAAGGGGGAAAAAACGTCTTTGAAGTTATTGCACAACTTTAATGCTTCTAATGTTAATATTTATGTTCTTTGAGTGTCACAAAGAGCTCAAAATGAAAAAAGTCCTTTTAGTATTATTAGACTGTAAATCAATTACATGTTAAGAAGAATGACAACCAGGTAGGGACAGGACTGTATAAAAGCCCAGACGTGCATTAGGCATCTTGTAAAGTAATGATTCTGGGCTGCCATACACTATTTAATGGAATTGAATAACTGACAAAGTAAATGGAGTTGAATACAAGCACAACAGCTTTTGACCTAATAATCAGGGTCAATAGTTTTTGAGTGTTTGTAGGTACGCCAGGCTCTCGGGTCCCACTGCCAGCAGGCATGTTGTGGGGCAATGAGACGGGTGGGAAGGGGGATAATCAGAAAAGAGGCAAGGGGGAATGTTTTTGTGGCAATAACCCACCGTCGCAGCCTCAGGGTTGAGAGGTAGGGTCTGTGATGGGGAAGTGTGGATGAGATGGAGAGAGGGGGGAAACAGGCTGGGTAGCTTGAGCTTGAGGCCAGAAACAAACACAAGTGAAAAACAGTTAAGATGTCTGTGCCAGTTATGTTTCCTGGGACCTTTTAGCCTCTGTGTGGCTAAACCCCTAAACATGTAAACGTATCACTCTTGAGTATAACCACAGACACTTGCGCAGCCATCTCGAACCTTTAACAACCTTTCGGAGCACTCTGAACGACACTGTGAAAAAGGCCCCGCCAACGAAACCTAAAGGGAGATACTGTGGATCATAAATAAGCATCGTAGAAAGTGACAGAGTTTTGGCCCAGGGTGCAGATAGAGAGTAAATAATCCACATTCGTTTTGACAAAGCGACTCATATGTTTGTGATATTTACTGCTGAAACACACTGTTCCCACTAAATAAGTGCTGATAGAGCCATCCACACAGACAGTGCTAAGGCTTGCTCCGAAATGTAGTCTTGCTGTGGGATTAATACAACAGGTTGCACTGGCTTGGCCAAAACTCTGTTATGATAGCCAAGGATGATAGAGAGTGGTGCTGGAACTATATGTCTCAATCTATTTGTGAAAGTCTTTGATGTGGAATATTGATGTGCTGGCTACGTTGGGGATCATTTAGCAACCCTTGTTCATTTCACTCTGATAACTAAAACTCATGTCCCAAACATGGAATTGATATTAGCACAGGATACTTTGCAGTAAAATGACCGGTGAAAAATAAATTCACTGAAGTGAGTGCAGACTTCCAAAAACTAATATGTGCAGTATAATATGTTGAGGTGTGTGTGTGTGTGTGTCTGTGTGAAGTTGCTCCATTTTGTCTGGGTGGTGCTGGGAATACTATCGGCTTAAGGCTGAAAGAATTCAGGCCTCCCAAGCAAGGTCATGTGCTGATGTTTAGTAGGAGATTTCTCAGGTCACAGACTGTGACTTTCAACCATCACTCACATTACCACACATCTTTGAGTAGTTCTGTTTAACTGGCATACCCCACATCTCTCCCCCAGTTTGCTGTAATGACACGTGACAGCTGTTTCGACCCACTTACCTAGTTGAAGGAGAAGTCAACCCAAATAGTTGCTAGAAATGAAATGGACAATGCATAGTAGATGTGGTGGCCTATGGGAACTTTAGGTCGGGTAACTTTTTGTAATTGTAACATAATTGATGATGACAAGAAAATATCTACTTTGTAATTTCTAGAAAGCACTTACATGGCCAATGACAATATATCTGTATGTACATTTAATTTCCCCAAACTTGATGAAAATGTTATGATAATGGTGGTTGGTTGGGCAGAGCACTTAAACCTTAATGTGTGCCCAGTAAGATGTGATTTTGTGAATTATTTATGATCTGGTTTGATTATACCTGGTTTTATTACCTTTAGTATGTTTGCAGGTAAAGTAGACTGGATTTTGTCCCCCATCAATTACATTGGAGGCATATTAAAATGATCTCTTGTGTGAACAGGAGGCATAATTACAGCAAACATAACCTATTTCACCCGGTCACTTCAACTCCACTCTTTCCGGTTTCATCCTTTTATGTCTGCAGGATGGACCATTTAACATAGCACAGCTCACCACAATAAATTAGCATCAGCCAACGTAACTGCCAGTACACACATGTGGACAGTGTTTGTGTTACATGGGTGGTGTTTCACAGGCATAATTGCATTGTGTCTCTCCCCACCTGGGCTCTGACACATGTTCAACAGCTCAGACAGACACACCCAACCTAACTCACTAATATCAGACTAACAGAGCACAGAGAGAAGGAGGGAGAAGGGGACAGATAGCGCTTCCCTCATCTCTCCTGTTATAGAGTTATAAAGAGACTGTGGTGCTATGTGTCATTTCTCACAACCCTGAATACACCCATGCACTCACACATTACTGAATAGGCACAAACAAGCAACAATAACAGAAAATGTCATGTGCATTATTGTATTGTGTCCAAAATCTCCTCCCAGGAATATGGATAGTAGTGCTGACCGCCCTCTACATATCTGTTCTTCAGTTACAACACGGGTAACCTTGGCTTTGAGTGGAGGACGTTTTTACTTCAGCTACGACTCAATGCAGCGGCTTCTGCAGTAAATATTACAGGAAATCTCCTTCAATGTAAGATGTATGCATGCACACTTACAAGCACATCTATGTTGCATGTAAGAAGGCAGCAAATGACAAAGACAGAACCAGACAGGGAGAATAAGAGAGAGAGCGAACAAGAGACGGAGAGACAGACACAAGCAGTGATGTTTAAAGAAAGAGTGTAATAACAGTGGTTAAGGCCTGCTCTTTCATTGAGTAAATCTGGCCGGGGCTATTTCACACCGTAGGAATCTCCTGTCGACCAGATCAAAGGCTCGCTCAGAGACAGGGCTCGTACAGAGCACAAGGAACAGGTGACAGCTCCGATACACGGAGGCATTTACACAGGCGCATACAAAACCTCCACCACTGACACACACACACACACACACACACACATATTTGAACGAACACACAGTGAGATCAGAAAAGCAGAGAATGACAGCTCCTTTTGTGTCTAGAAGAGCCTGTGGGGAAGTCTTTCTGAGGAACTACAAGAAAACCATACATCTATCATCTGAGCAACAAAAACCACTTAAAGACAGTCAATACAGGCTGCACACAGCCTAAGTATACAGTGGGTATGACAAAGTACATTTCGTCTTTACAAGTATGAGCGTGACCATGTACCATATGAGTAGAACATTGATGAGACTAACACATGTACAGTGGACATCTAGATACGAATGGTATAGGAAGCATGTGGGACTCGAGTGCAGCCTGATGATGGATAGATCTAATATAAAGTGGGCCATACCCAGAGGGGGTGAACATAAGGCTATGTCATCACTGGCCCATCTCTCTCCATACCTTCCATCACTTTTCACTCCCTCCTATTAACAGCAGGATGGGGATGTTGTAACTCCCACACACACAAACACAAGGCCACATGCCCTTGCAGAAAAACACACATGGATTCAGGTATATGCACACACAAACCTACTCATTTAATTGCAGACATGCACAAAACGCATGCTTGCATACACATAACATTTTCACAAAGAGAAATTAATCCCGGGTGGTCTCAGACACTTTCAGTCGCAGAAGTCTTTCCGCTAGAGAAAGCTCTGGTTTTGAAATCACGCAATCCAGTACATACTGGGTTCAAAATGCATTTATACACACACACACACACACACACACACACACACACAAATGTAGAATGGTTTTCATGAAATAAAATAAAACGGAAATAAATGTGTACAGCGGAGCATGGGGACATAAAACATGACTGCGGGGCTTCTGGTATACACCAAACAGTACACAAACCACCCTCTCTCTGATATTCAGTTCCAGCCTGTATCAAGCTAAGATGCTGTATGTTTAACATGGGAAGGTCCCACCTTAAACATGGCCATTATGGCCAATAGCTTTTGCTGTTTTCTTAGAATATGAGAAGATTACACAGCACTATGACGGGCCAATTACGTCCTTCACTAAAACACACCTCTGTACCAACAACTCTCTAATGATGATGGCTTAAACGTTTTCCCCAATAGAGCCCTTTCAGCTGCCCTGGCATTCACACACAAACATACTCTGCTGGTATAGTTAAATACACACACATAGGTACACACATACATACACAGCCACAGATGCAGACTGAGTCAAATTGAATCCTTGTGTTAAGTATGTAGAGCATCCCTCGGCGCCACAAAGGCCTGTCTGTTTTTGTGCGTGTGAGTGTATGTGTATATCATCCCCACGGGCCAACTTCTGCAATCAGGTCAAGGATTGCTTGGTATTGGAACTGAGTAAGAAAAAGAGGGAGACTGAGACAGGCTAGAAGTGCCAGCCTTCCTCTCACATTTTCCCAACATCCTTTCTCCATCCCCCTCTCCACTCAAACCTGTGTCACCTCTGACCCAGGTCCAATTCACGACTGTCATTATGCAATTAACACCAATTAAGTCATTTGCCTGTAAGAATGTGTGTGTCTCCGCATGTATGTACGTGCATGATTGTGTGTATGTGTGTTAAGTATGTTGATGTGTGTATGTGCGCCAGAAAGGGCAATTACAGCAGCACAAGGGAGCCTTTTGGAAGCGGAGAGCACTGCAATCAACCAATCAGCCTTCAGATGGCTTTGACATGAAAAGAGAGCGTGGCCTCTGCTAACCCTGGGGGTCAGCCGCAATTTACTCTATTTACCCACTCAGGAATGACTCTCTGTGTGTGAAGAAGGAGACACAGAGAGGGAGGGAAAGGGAATGATGAATAGGTATGGAAATGTCTAAGTTGGTGTGTGAGCAAAATAGAAATGGGGAGAAGGGAGGGAGGGAAGGAGGGATGAGAAGCCTTGGGGTTGTTGGGCAGGTGAATTGCAGTTGGGTGGGTGAGGTAGGGGGGCTTGAGTGGAGAGAAGGGGATGTGGGGTGAGGCCTTCAGGTTGTGTTTGCAAAGCTAAAAGGCCAGCAGTTGGAGCCCATTTGCTAACAATTTCCCCTTGGAAAGTGGCTCTGTACACACACACACACACACTCCACACACTTTTCCTATTCTACAGAGAGCATATGGGGAATGACAACTTTGCACTTGGATGGAGTTATTAAACAGCGAGATGCTCCATCATGATAATAGGACTGTTTCTGCTGAACAAAATGTAAAAAATGACTAATACAACAGCAGGGACTATTAGATTACGCCAGCTTCTGTCAGTTGTTTGGATCCACCCTGTTTATAAAACCATACTTTTACATGTTTTGCACGTTTTATCCCACTAACCACAAATTCTATATACAAATACCAATCATGTTTACATTACTGCTGACCATTTTCCAAAGCATACCCCACAATTGTGGACAGGCAGCCACGTGATATGAAAATCAACTTGTGGATACTTGAAATGTGCTTGAGAACGGTAATCCATATGTGAACATCATTATTTTAATGATTGCCTGATGCAGTTAGATACAGGGAGCATTTTGGAAATTCTACCTGTTAATGCATTCGAGAGCACTCCAACAACAAAGAGTCAGCTGCCAACAAGTGCTGAACTCATGAGCTATGCTGTCAGAATATTAAACTAAGAAGAAAAACAATAAGCACACAATGGGGCTGTCAAAGGGTAATGCAAATGTTCCTGTTTCTCTCAATAAAAATGTTGTTGCTTGACAACCAATGCTAACATCTCAGAGCATTCAAGTACTTGTTGGATTAAATGAATGGAAAGCAATGATGGCTGACTGGTTAGTAGCAGATTTTATTTTATGGTATTTTTGACAAATGGTTGACATAGATCTAAAAATATGTGCTTTTTAGTTTAAAACAAAACGTGCAAAACCACTGATCTGGTCTTATGTAACTGCTGGATCTCAATGGAAATATACAGAGAGAGAAAGTTTGTTTCTTCAGTTACACTAGTTAACCTGTATTGATTTTACACTTGAAAAAGTCACTGACTATGTAGTTCTCGCTACAGAACTAACCGACCTCGCGTGATCAATAGCGCAGCTGTCAGGTGCCAGGGCTGGGCTGCAGAGCAGTGAGTAAAATACAACAAGACCAGGCAGCCCCTCATCACACCAAACAACCTCCTGGCTACAGAACAAAGGGAAGGCAGAAAAACCAGAAACAGACAGAGAAACTCAAAGAGAAAAGAAAGGAGAAGTAAACACAGATGCTCAGTATTTCCAGTGCTCCTGGTCAATAATATCAGATATCTGTTGAGAGGGACACAGGTTATTCTATATTTATTGTGTGTGTGTGTGTGTGTGTGCGTGTGGGGGGAATGTGTGTGTGTATCAGAGCATAACTGTCCTGCTCCAGGGGTCTTAGATGTAGACTGTAATCAGGACCACATGACTCTGTTACAGGAAGTCCTCCAGCAAAGGACAGGAAGCAGGAACACAAGGACCACATCATTAGTCTCGCTAGTTCCAAACCCCACAGCCAATAGAAGCCTCACACACAGTGGGCTTGGGCGTGGTTGTTGGTGTGTCCGCGAGTGAGCACACGCACCATACATTTGTATTTGTGTGTCTGAAGCCTGCAGGCTGATATTAATGACTTATTTGTTGACTGAGTTTAATGAGTCCATGTTGTGTGTGTTTGGTGGAGTCAGAGCAGAACTCTAGAGAAGGCTTGGGCCTACAGCCAGAAAACCTGAGCTAAATAACTACAACACACACACACACGCACACACACACACACACACACACACACGCTCACACACGTATATGCACACACATCTTTCCAAAAACCCCACCAACAGCCCTCCTACCACATTCTCACCGCCCCTTCCCTCTCTGTTCTGCAACCCATCAAGGCTAAAGAGGCTAATTTCTGTCGATGGGTTACAGGTGGCCAGTGCAAGGTGAACCACATCCACTCTGCTGGCCGACACACACACACACACACACACACACACACACACACACACACACACACACACACACACACACACACACACACACACACACACGCACACACACGTATATGCACCAGCACTAAGAAAAAATGCATGCCTCTAAAACCAACCCTTTTATAAACCCAATGCCAAACATCAAAGAGAGAACACACCTTAACACACCTCAAAGGCACCAGAGACACACAGTTACGCTTGTGTGCAAACACACACACGCACACACACATTAAAACATCCAAACTCAAACATATGCACACTCGTAAACCTTAAAGCATGAAGGATTTCCAACAAATAGCTTGAGGGTCAATTCCAGGCCTGCAGCTATCTCGTGTTTCCAAAAGCCTTGCAGTGCTTTCCTAAAAATCTTGGAACTTTTAGAAATGTTCATGTTCAAGTTCCTCCAAGACAGGAAGGAAGGGCAAAGGAAAAAGGTCAAAATCAGCATCAATCTGAAAATGAGACTTTGAATCTTATCTTTCAAAGTTGCCTTTTGGAAGTAGAAATTCTTCAGCTGACAGCGACAATCTACTGAGTGTAGGACGACTGTTACAAATGACAGCAATATAATGTGGAATGAGGTTCGCTCCAGCTCGAAGCTTTGTGTAATTCAGTTCCCACAATTTGGCCATTAGCTCTGAAATTTCATCATTCTTCGAGCTTTGCAGATGTCATCTTCAATATCTGTAGCTGAGCTTAATCTTAATTTGTGAGCAGAGAAGGTTTCAGTTGAGACAGGCGAGCCTCCAATCTCAAAGACAGGTGAGCTAGTACAATGTTTTGTTGCATTTCTTAAGTTCTTTTAATGATGCATGTTTTTGATCGTTCACTCCCACAAGTTCCACATTCTTGGATAGCCATCTGTCTCTGTCAGTCATCTTATGAAGGTTAAAAAGCAAGCTGCCAAATTACAAGACCAGACTGAGCTTAAACTCTTACATTTGTTCCAACCAGCAGAAGTGTGTGCGTTCGTGTTTGTGTGCATGTGTGTGTACTTCTGCACAGATTGGATTGCAGCTCTTTGAAGACATGCCGTGGCCTTCATTAAACCCAGTCCTAGAGTCTGGAACAGCTTTCTGGGAATGTGTCGATAGCTTGCACAGACACACACAGGCACAAACACGCACACACTGCAGTGCCAGTAAAAATGACCAGCTTTCTTTGAAGTCTGTGTCACTGTGCAAAGTGATAAGATGAAAGCTGATCATCTCCCTCAAAAAATCTTCCAGAGCTTCAAGTGAACACTGTGCCGACAAGCCTGCACCTACGCCAGGAGTGCCAAGAGTGCCAAGCTAACTGCTACATGCCACACTTATCAGCTGCTATCTGATTGGACAGCGATTTTGAGCTGCCACTTGGCAATTACAGATTCACAATGGACAAGCTCTTCTGACAAAAATGGTCCTTTGAAGTTCTGTGGCACACGTGAATTCACGACCCGACCTTAACATACAGGTTGAGTGAGAGTGAAAGAATGATTGGTTGTTTTTAGCCATTTTAGAAATATGAATAGTTCTCCTGCTACGTGATGTCAACAGCTTGCAAAAGCACCATCTAAATATTTGATGTTTTAACTGATCTTCATGAGAATGACAAGCAGCGACCTGATAAGAAGGTAAATGACATGCTTTATTTGATTTTCACGACGACCAACACCAGCTGGCTCAGACTGCAACAGACTCCATCCAACACGGTCAGATTATTGCTGACACCACAATCTGCATCATAATGTGAGTTGCCATCTTTAGGAAAGCCCAGCAACCGAGAAGAGCAAGAGAGTGAAATCCTGGCTCGAAGGCAGTTCATAAACTCTGTCTCCCTCTTGGTATACACAACATACAAACACAAACAAACACGCAAATGAGAAACAGGACGAAGGAGAATGGGAGTGGGAAAAAGACAAGAGGAAAAAAAAGAAAATATCCAGTGAAAGTAAGGAGGGGTAATCGCTGTTCCCTCCCTATAATGGCGTGCAGGCAATGATGGAATGGTCTACTCATATGCATTTAAACAGAGGCTTATCCCACTACTTTGATACACCTCTATAATTGCCTGTGTACATTTCTGTGTGTATGTGTGTGTGTGTGTGTGTGTGTGTGTGTGTGTGTGTGTGTGTGTTTCTGTGTGTGTCAGTGCAAGTGTACAATGTTGTCTTGTCTGTCAATCTTGCTCATTATGCTTAATCCCTGGGATGACAATCTCAATCCTCCTTGTCAACCTGGGCCTTTGCAGCAGCACTCAGGCAAGGAGCTGGGTTTAGCACTTGCTCACTCCCTCCACACACACACGCACACACACACACTTGTCAGGTAACACCAAAACAGATCACAAAGAGAAGAAAGCATTTTTGCTTGGCAAGAAAAGCAAACAACTATCCCACATCTGTATATGTGTGTGAGAATGTGAGGGAGAAAGGGGAGAGGGAGTGAGAGCAACAGAGACAGAGAGAGAAAGAGAGAAAGACACACACAATCTCTCTCTCTCTCTCTCACACACACACACGCACACTTCAGACACAAAGAAAGAGGAAATCAAGCAACACTTCCTGTGTTTGGAAATTCAAAACTGCCACAAAGCGATGATAGAGAATGACTACAAGGAGGCTTACACTGAGCAGCAATGCATCTAAAACCCACATAAATATCTATAGCTATTCATTATTCTCTTGACTCCCCCTTTTTCTTGGAAAACAGAAATGTTCACAAAACATCTTTCACCAGTTGTTAATACTTTTTCTGCTTTGCCATGATAAAGTCACGGTATGTTGCCTCATTCCTACCACCCACCCACCCACACACACACACACCCACACACACACAAACAAAGGTGGACCTCATGCATGCAGGCATACAAACATGCACTGATTTAAAGTTAAGGGTCTAAACCCATTCAAAACTTCTTGCTGCTTCATCCAAAATACACCAAATTGAATCAGTCTCTCCAAACGCTTTCCAACATCAGAGCCTGCGATGATAATGTGTGTGTGTGTGTGTGTGTGTAATGTTAGGATGAGGCGGAGGTAGGACTGACTGGGCTGACTTAACAGCTGACATCAATGATAAAACTTTTGGCCTGTGATATCACTGTGTGTGCGTGCGTGTGTGTGTGGTGTGTGTTACACTTCAAACCCTCCCACAAGATCAATGAGGCAAATGATGCTGACCAGTGTATTTGAACTTCATTGGTGCACAGAGGCAGTATTTTGCTAACATTTCTGGTTCCGCTAGTCTATGTCGTTGTGTCCTTGAGCAAGACAATTAACCCCAACTTGTTCCCATAGGCAGTGCCTGCGGTGTATGAATGGATATGAATGTGAATGAGAGTCCTGATGGGCAGGAGGCACCTTGGGTAAAATACGTGAAATGTAGTTTTAAAGCACTTTGAGTGGTCGGAAGATGAGAAAGCGCTGTACAAGTACAAGTCTTATTACTATTTACGCTTACACACACACACACACACACACACACACACACACACACACACACACACATACATACGCACAAACAAATTCTGGCAAAGCCAATTTATTACGTCAGCAAACAGAGTTAGCCTGAATGGAATGCCTGCTGTGAGACACATCAGTTCCAGACACAAAGCCTTGTGTTGCCACATCGAGACAGACACACACAGTTTCGAAACACACACACATACTCGTTACACACAAACACTGTGTAAGAGAAATAACTATGTGTATATGTAATTAGAAGGCAAAACAAAGCAAACACATGTTTGGGTCTTGTTCTCTGGCCTGTACTTCAGTCCATTTGCACTGCGGTGCAGGAGGTTCCGCTAAGCCATTGTTTTAGGTGCTGCTAAACACATGGTGTCATGCTGGCGGAGCAGGAGGTTGAAGCTGGATATGAATGAAAACATTCATGCGTTTGCGGTATGTAAATGTGTCATTATAGTTGGCCTGGGAATATCATTACCATAGACCAATAAATACTGTAAATATGTGTTTTACTGAGTAGTGATTGTTTAGATTTTCTTTTAGAATTTTCTTTTGCATTGACCCAAATACATGCATAAATGCACACAAACACATTCCCACATGTTGGTTTTCCTTGCCAGCACACAAGCTTTATTGCTAATTAGGAGCTAGATTTCACAGCTAAGAGGTATGTGCAACATCTTAGTACTTTAAGCTTATATTATCAGTCGCCAACACACATCCTTCTTATAAAGCTAATGTCAAACTCAACGATGGGAATTACCTCAACACTGCTCTGACTCACCTGGTAGTGAGTATTTGTTGAATAATTACTCTACGCAGCCATCATTCATAGGGAGAGATAACAGCAGAGAGAGAAAAAGAAAGAGAGGGAGGGGGTAGAGAGAAAGAATGCGGCTGAGAGAGAGGAAGGCTGAGAAATTAAATTGAGACGCAGAAGAGAAAGACAGATTGCGTTCGCTCTGGTATGCCATCTTTACGATCTGTCTGTGAGAGAGCTCGTGAAATTGAACTCAGGTGTAGTGTGATGCCGAAAAACCCATTTCCCCATTAGGGCTATGGAATTCTGCATAAACAAATTATACAAATACTTTCTCTATAAAAGAGCGGGTGAGTTTTCTCCAACTGTGTAGTGAAACCGGAGCAGGGTCTTGTTTATGTGCGCGACAGAATGTTTACATTGTCCTCTGCTCCCATCCCTTGGGAGAACGCCAGGCCTCCGACAGCTTTATTCCTGTCACACTACCTGTCTGTCTTTGGGATTTCTGTTATGGAGAACATGTGCTCGGTCTTAGTATGTGTGTGTGTGTGTGTGTGTGTGTGTGTGTGTGTGTGTGCGTGTGTGTAGGTGTGTGTGTGTGTGTGTGTGTGTGTGTGTGTGTGTGTGTGTGTGTGTGTGTGTGTGTGTGTGTGTGAGAGAGAGAGTGGGAAATGCCAACCAGTGCTCTGTCCTCAATACAACCAGCTTAACAACTCACGAGTGATGAGTTCAAGGATGGAACCCAAGAAAGAGAAAAAAACAATGACGAATGGCCATGACTTTATGCTGCCTGTAATTATAACTATCCTACGTAACATCCCACACTGGTCACACATCACAACCCTTTCTTTGTCTTTTAAACTAACTTATAATTTATCCAGAAAGTTGTCTAATGCCAGCAACAAATTGTTCCACCTGATAGTTAACTAAAGACGCAGTCACACCAAATACACTCGCCAAACATAATTCCCTTGCTGTTGTGGATTGAACTTGCCTTTTCAACATCGAGGCAACTCCAGAATGAGGCTGGGATTGACCTTTCATTCAGAAGGTACTGAGTTTTGCCTTTTTTTGTGTTTGCATAACTGTATGGTGATGGGAAAATGAGCACCATCTGCATGGCTGATAGTGAGTACAAGGGCAGGGTAAATAAAATGTTTGATAAAATCACGTATCATTTTCAAACTGTGGAATGCTAATGTTAGCTGGCTAGCTTGTGCTTGCAACACTGCCCACACTATTTCCTGCCCCACCCGCTGTTTGCCATGGCAAGCAAGTAAATTTAGATCTTGACAGTTGTGGTCTGATAATACAACCACAGCTTTCGCATGTTAGCCACTGAGCAGTAACACTAGAGCTCAAGAAGAACCCATTTACCCAGCCAAGTCTTCCCAAAGAGACTAGGGATTGAATCCAACAACCTTCAAGTCATAAGATCCCATCTCTAAACTGGAGGCTTTTCTCTGATCATTCGTTTATGGAAACAAAGGTAAAATGTAAATGTGTTCAAATCAAGCCGTACATCAAGTACAATAACCTTGCAATGGTCAGACACAAAACTCAGTGACATTGACCTGATTCAATATGCTGACACCTAGAATGAGTGCGCAGTAAACTATGATGCTGTTCTGAGACCAGTAGGAGGAGGACCACCCAGCAGTGGAGCTAATCCCATAGCTGCAGGGTTGAAACCTTGCTGCGTGCATACTCTGACAGGCTAGGATAGGATATCGGAGAGGGGCAAAAGTACAATGGCACCAATTGATGACTGGTGTTTCATCCTGCCATGATCTACTCTGCTTTTGGTGAGAAAGAATTATCAAGTGAGTCTCTCTTGGTTGGCCACCTCTCTTTCCCACCCTCTGCCAGCTGGTGTACAGCTCAACATAGTTTTGATTGGAGGTGGGTGATAGCAGTGTTTTTAAAGACCAGATTGGTTGTTACATGATGGTTAATGTGGTTCCTCTGAGAATAACTTAAAATCAAACCATCAGACAGCCTATCGTAAAACAGACTGCTTTATAGATGGCTAGATCGCATGGTTTCTTGTCTACACCTTAAAGAAATTAAGAAGGCACCCTTTACTGAACATATTCGGAGGGAGAGGAACTAATTGTACTGTACTGTACAACTGTATCGTATTGCACTGTATTCTATCGTGCTTTACAGTTGACTCTTGTTTGTTTTGTTTTGTATATCTATATTTGCTGGTATTTGTTTTCTCTGTTGTAAAAAAGGAAACATTTCAGGAATTTAAAAAAAACGAAAGCATCAGTGAAAGTCACAAAATATATTTGGTAACACTGCCATGATACAAATAACAGTGGGTATCAATCCGTGACTTTTTGGTGAGAAAGAGAGAGAGAGAACGAACTCTGCCTGCAAGTTTCTGGAAGAAAATGAACTGGGTATAATGTGGTTAATTTAAGCATACAGCCACCAGAACAAATACTGTTTGTTGATTCATTTTTATTTTCAGGCTTGGTGCAGTATTGGTACCAAATCTCAGGTGACAAAAAAAAACTGAGACAGCAATAGGCTGCTATTTATTGTGATTGGATGTTGTGTTGCAGCCCGGCACTGTCTGCTGAGATGCAGAGACTTATAAGAAGCCCATTGGCACTACAGGCGAAGGTTGATGAAAGATCAACTTTATGCAAATACAAGCGACAACGGGGCAAGAGCAAATCAAGCTTGTTTTGATTCCCACTGAAATTGAAGGACAGAGTTGTTTACTGCTCCACTAATGGAGTGGGGGAATCGCTTCCCCTGCAAATACAGGATTGCAATGCCAATCAGTCTTGAATACACGTGTTGTATTAAAACAGTTGCAACAGTGCACACACACTTAACAAAAGACATTTACTGTTCTGTGCTTGGGAAACGAGCTGTGCTATAATGCATTTGACCATTTAGCACCTAAGGTTACTGTGGTCTCCGCTTTGAGCATCGACGGCTTGGCAGAAACAAAGAGAAGGCCCACTGCTGGTTCTGCTTTAGCCCGTCAAACAGACTCACATCAAACACAGAGCCAGCGGCACTCTACAAGATATAGAGATGAAGCGAGAGAAGAGAAGAAACAGAAATAAATGGAGAGGGAGTGACAGAGATGCACTGATTCAAAGGAGCGCCCAAAGTGGAAGCCTTCGGATAAACAACCAATCAGAAAAGGGTCGCTGTCTAGCCCAATCAGAACACATTCCAATGAGAATCCTCTCCAGACCCAACCAACTAACCCCCCAGAGGTATGCACAAAAAAATAAGACACAATACACACACACAATGTGACTAGATACACAGAAGCATCTTAACTAAGGTCTTGTCTGGCCTTATACCACGACTAAAACCCAAAGAGTCTGTCTTCAATCTACCGCCAGTCTCAGTCCCGGTAGTCTACTATAACTGTTCATCACTTTGTCCCTCCTGGCAACACGTGTGCAAACAGTTCTGTTTGTATATGACATGGTGTATGTGTGTGTGTGTGTCTGATTCCATTGCAGACGGATGGAATAGGTGTCTGGGCTCATTCTTGGCAAGGATACTCTTGTTTCAGAGAGAAGAGCAAGGATGATAGTTGCGGGATGCAGGACAAAAGGATGTCAGTGTGAGTGTGCGTGTGTGTGTGTGTGTGTGTGTGTGTATGGTGGGTGCCTCATTGTATGTCTTGCTGGGTTTGTTGAGTGTATAGACTTCCTTTGGTCTGGAGTAACAAGAGTACAACATGCTAAGTAACAAGGGTGCTGGGATGTCTGTGTGAGAGTGTGTGTGCATACACAAACAAGTTTTTGCTTGCCTGCTTACAGAATGTGCGTGTGCATGTGCTTGCATTCGTGCCTCTGCCAGTGTGTGTACAGGGTTGCATGAGAGTGTGTGGTTGTACAGATCCCCTCTTGGCAGCAGCAGTGTAAACTGAGGAGGGTCTTACATGGGCTTTAATCCTGTGCTGAATGTCATCGTACAAGTGTGGCTTTTCCACAGGCCCAGATAAGAGAGAGAGAAAGAGAGGGAGTTCTAATGCGCATGTGTGAGTTGTATGCATGTGAGCATAAGTGCATACATGTATGAAAGACACCCTTGTAAAGTAGCCTGACCCACTGGTTTGATGACAAGGATTATAGCAGTGACATACAGTAAGTTGTAAGGGACAGACAGAGCAGCTACAGCACTAATCTGCTTGTCTAGTGATCTAGTGACAGAGAGAGAGAGAGGCCACTCTGACATCCAATTCTAAGGTTTCACTGGAAAACACAACCTGGCTGAAAACTACTCAGCCCAACAAGCTGAGCTGTGTTGGAATAGCTTTCGTTCAGGCCAGGGGCTTTTACACTTTTTTCAGCGTGGGGCCCAAATGAGAAGTTTATTCTGTAGCCCCAAGACTCAGGGGCTTTAAAACATTTCACGACCCATGTCATATGGGTACCCTGCAGCAATAGGCTGGTGAGCCATTTTGGGATTTGAAGCCTAGGTTCAACAAACACTACGCAGGTTTGAATAGGTCACTGATATAGAATGTCAGTGACACGTCTTTTGAGGGAAAGAAAGCTTTCATAACTAATTACACTGTAAGACATCAATTATGATAAAAAGTGTTGTTGTTCCGACCAATGGCAACGCAGCACATCTCGCTTTTTACAAGCTTCCCTGACGTCAGTGACCTTTGGCAAAGTGTTGGAATAGCGTGAGAAATAAACTGCAGCCGACTGTTATACGAGGCTCAATTAGTGGGCAGCCCTTAATGTTGAGTGGCAGTCCAACGGTTGTTGATGTTATTACAGTATAGCTCCGCGATAGCCTAAGTTATAAAGCCTCTTTGCTGACTCTGCACTAGGATGAATTTCAGCAGACGGAAACAGGTAAATTCCTGTTAGTTTTCCTCTTCAATCCTACAAGGAGCGTCCGATAGCAGCTCTGGCATTTTGAGAATAGGGAAAGAAAATAGTGATATTCCTTTTGCTATTACTTATTAAAATACATCGAGTGTTATTTCTCCACCACAGTGTTTCCGTAGGTGTCAATCTTGACCATAAATGTTTGCTTTCTATTTCGATTTAAGTGTGTGTCTGTGTGTGTGTGTGTGTGTGTGTGTGTAGGTGTGTGTGTGTGTGTGTGTGTGTGTGTGTGTGTGTGTGTGTGTGCAGTGGTGCTTGAGTTGAGACATCATAAGTGCTGTATGTTGCAGGATGTGCCATCCTTTAAGTGAGCGGTACAATATCAGTAGTGATTAAGTTTCACATGGTAAAGTCAGCAGGTGTGAGTCTCCTCTCATCTCCCTCTGCCTGAGAGCAGTGGGCACGTCTATGATTGGCAGCCTAGGGGTGGGTCTATATGTTAAAAACACAGTTTGGGGAATAACGCAGGACTTACCCAAGACCTGAGGCTGTGTGATAGTTTTAGTGCTTTGGGTTTGTGTGTGCGTGTGCGTGTGTGTGTGTGTGCGTGAGAGAGAGAGCGAGAGAGAGAGAGGAGAGCACAGGAAGTCTGAGGAAAATAACAGGTTTAAAGTCAAAAGGCTGTGATTCCCTTTTCTCTGTTTCCAAATCCCGATACCTCCCTCATTCAGTGCCTCTTTGGGGATGTTCAGACTTTCTCTTTTGGATGTAATCCGTCTTGAACAGGGGATCTGACCCACTGAGAGTTCTCTTATGCACAATGTTGCTCTCTAGCCCTCAAGCACGCACACACAAATGCACGCAACTTCTCGCCGGTGCCTCTCCAGGTGCGAGTTTCTCCGGAGGGAAGGGCTTTTGTGTGCTGCCATCTCAATAAGCTCACAAAACACCCTTATAATCCTACCAATCTCTCTCTCCCTTTCTCTCTCTCTCTTGATCTTTCTTTCACACACACACGCACACATACACACACTCGCTCTCTCTCACACACAACTGGCTGCACAGTAGGAACTTGCTTTAGACATTGAAATAATCAATATGTTTTCCCATTTGGACCCCAATATCCCACAGATTCACAACAATGTTAAGATCTGCATTTCTAATCTTGGTCTATGTCAGCAAGCCACAAAATACTTGGATGTTTCTTGCGGCAATGGCATTTGAAGCGGCAATGGCATTTGAAGAAGCAATGGCGATGAGGGGAAAACAGAGGGGAAAAGGGGAGGGAGAGAGAGATGAAAAATAGCTACAGCTTGAGGTGTACTGATTCATGACTGTGGGCTGGCTGAGCCATTACACGCCGTATCAAACATTGATGTTACAATGATTATAATTTAGGTAAGGTATATGTATATATGTCCAGCCAATCAGGATAAAGCCATTTTTGAGGGTTAATGTTACAGCAGTTGCCACATTTTTGAGATTATGAACCTGAGCCAGTGAATTAGTGGTCATGAATGAGAAAGCACTGCAGCGTCATTTCAATTACATACTAGAGAAAGAAAAGTAAGTGCTTATTGTCGTCTGGCAGGCATGTTTGTGCACTTGAACTAATAACTTCGAACAACACTGACTTTGAAAAACACTTACAGTAAACAAAAAAAAAAGCTGGAGAGGTCAGAGCACTGAGCATCGCCCAGTTCAAAATGAGAGCGCGGCAGCACTGGGGATTAGGGATGTCGACCAGACAGTATAAAATACAATCTTCAAAAGGTCCTGTGACGAGCTTGACAAAAAGCTAAAAATGCCCTATCTGGTTTAATGTTACATTTTTACTCTAAATTTACCTAAAAGTTGATACTTCAAAAAACCGGAACTAAACTGCTAATAAAATGAAATCCTTGAAAAATATTAAAGGAAAACTCATTTTAAAAAGTGCAACTGAAATAACCCTGGGGCAATGGACAGCGTGCCCAGTGGTAATATCTAGGCTCATGGCCCACTGTGGCTGCAAGGAGATGCTGACTCCGGCAACCAGCGGCCATGTGACAAATCCCATTTTGGTCCCCCTTGGTTGGCTTGGATGAGAAAAAGTCTTGTCACTTTTGAACACAGTGTTCGAAGACTCAGAATCACTTCCATCATCTCCGCTCTCAAGTGGATAGCAGATATGTTATGGTCAGCTGAGGTGAGCAGCTAACAATTAACTGGCTGTTAAGCTCCTAAGACGGTTTGTTGTGGTCCCCCCCCCCCCCCCCCCCCATCAACTGGATTGCCCGAACAAAAATGCTTACAACTTAAGTATTTGCTCTTGCAAATTTGCAGCATAGCACGAGCGATTGTGTGTGTGGCCATGTCTCTGCGTGTGTAATTAATGAGTGTGTTGTGGGTGGAGGAAAAGAGCTTACTCAGACAAACTGCCTTATGATCCACACATCAGGAATAAACTTGTCTGCCTCACGACATTGCCAGTCCGTCGTTCCCTCCTACCTCCTTCCCCAACCTCCTCCTCCTCTGACAGCTGGGGCTGAAGAAGCATCTCTGGATCCTGTCTGTCTACAGCTTCATACATCGACAGTGACAAAGCAACTCTATCACCGCTCTTCATTCACCTAGTTAAAGGTATTCATTTGCAAGGCATTTTAAAAAAGCAACACGTCATTGTGAATTTAATTATGATGCCACAGTATAACAATTATTCGAGATGATTCAGACCCTGGTCAGACAGAATGCATTTTAGCAGCCTGACGCGGCTTTTTGTAATTGTTTTTCAATGAGAGTGAAGCGTTCTGCGTGTTGCGGAGCACTTCCCAATTTTCCACTCTGTGCATCCCACGTTTTTGCAAGACCGTAGGCAAATTGGTGCAGTACTTTAGATTTTGGGGAAGTTGTAAACTGTACTGTTTGTATTAGGTAGCATACAGTTCACGGTTTGTGTTAATCAAACATGAGCACACATTTGATGGCTTTGTCTTAGCGAGCAACTGTCTTCTACCTCACACCAAAATAAAACGCTCCCTTTTCGCAAACAGGGTTTTCGCAAAATTCCTGCCCTACTTCAGGGAAAATAGGTTTTCTAAACATGTATCAACTATTGTACTGATGAGTAAAAATGTTTTGTGAGTTTTCAGCAACTGCTGCCTTTAATCTTGACTCTGTGCTCTGTATACAGAGGTGCAACAGCACGTGGCACCTTCACAAGAAAAGGGCCTTTTGGAAAATAACTCAGGTGTTGTTTCAGGATGGACTGAAATAGATACAACATAGAGCGCACTCAGATGTTGTTGCTCAGGTGTTGCTGAGTTATCGACTTCTCTCCACTCATGTTCAATCTGGTGGAACAACCTTTGACCTCATAGACTGATGATGCTGACAGTTGGCTGAGGGATGGCCTCGGTCAGACGCCTCTACTGACCTGCGAGCTGTGGTTCACTGGTCACCAAAGACATACTGCACAGCACGGCTTAGCACATGTGTGAGGAGATACTTACCCAAACATTATCCAAACGCCCACACAAGTATGCAGCTGTAGACTAAACTCCTGAATGTCGAGAAAATCCAGAGTGAAACCAATTGATTTATGAATTAAGACTTACTAACTGTTGATAACATGGGGCCTTCACAGAAATATGTGCCGTCACCTTACAGTAATTAATGCGTGGGGTGATAGTTGTTTACACCGGAGATTCATCCTGGCACAAAGTGCAGAAAAAGTGGCAGGACCGGCTCGACCATTTAAGCTGTCGCTGGGAGACTTTTCTTTCAAAGACAACCTTGAATTAAATGTCATGGCATTTTCTTTGCCGTTTAGAGGAATGTGAACATGGTGTCATTAAAAGACAGACACGTCTGAGTTGTAAACTGCCATCATCGCAATTATAAAATTGTAGACAATGAGAGGTGCGGTAATTTCCCACAGTCAATCCTGTCATGTTCTTTTTCTCCAATGTCAATTATATCCACTGTGAGGGTGGTTTTGAGGTTTCATTAACAACCTGAAGATAAGAGAACACATAGAAGAGTAATCTCAATATTCATAAAGCACTCACGTCAGGATCACCATACCCTGCCCGGTGTTACTGACCTTTACTATAGTCTACCACCTGGAAACAAAAGGCCATGCAAGGCAGCAATCCACACAGTAATCTGACAAATAGCAACAACATCAACATCAATTCAGTACCAAGTAGAGTGCATGCTACGGGTCGGACGTTATCATAAACCATTTTTAATCTGCAGCAACAAAAAATACCATTGTTACTGTCAACAATTTGACTAGATTATGGATAAAGTCAGATATGCTGCCCGTGAAGTTTTGCACCCACCTCAAATACACCTCACTGAACTATTTCTCTATTACTGTCACTTTCACATACACAGCAAAACAAATATATCTTTTTTACTGGTTTCTTTTTGAAGCTTGGTTCAATTCTAATGAATTATTCAGTCAAATTAAACTAAAAATACAAGTAAATTTCCCGTATAAATGCGATCGTTCTCCGTTTCATACTGGCTTACCTGCAAATGAAGAAATAAATAATAATTAATGAATAAAAAGGGCCTTTTGGAAAAGAATTTAGGTACAAATTAGAAGAACAAGGTAAGGTAAGGCAGTGAAAATATCTAAATACAGCATACACTTTAACTGATACACATTTTCAAGGAAGGCTTTTTTTTAGGTGGCGAAAACATTTAACTGCTGCATCTACTGTAGGAAAAACACTGACTATGGATGAGTACCTCATACAAAGCCACATATAAAATGTAACTATCTCTTTCACGTAATTGTGTTTTAAAATAGTACATTGGATTGACAATCTGCTCCCCAATTTCAGTTTCCGACTGAACTTAGACTCCCTTTTCTAGACTTTTTATAGCCGTATATAGATACTTACTGGCAGACACAATGTCGAGATACAAACACTGTATTTAGTGCAAACACAGCATGGGCAAATGAAAGCCATCTTCTTGACTTGTTTTGACCTGAACAAGGCCTCACTCCTTCCTGCTTGCACACACACACACACACACACACACACACACACACACACACACACACACACACACACACACACACACACACACACACACACACACACACACACACACACACACACACACACACACACACACACACTTCTGTCCCCACTTGGAAAGCCTCTCGACTTCTTTTCGCTTCATTCAGTACAAATAACTTCACGGTGGGATAAAAGCATAATGTTTCCCGAAAACCTCCTCCCCCCACTTTGCTTCACTCTTTTGGCCCCATGTTCTCCTTCACTTTTTCCTCCAACCCCATTCTCTTGTACTCTCTGTCCAAGTGGACATTCTTATTTCATTAGAGGGGGTTCTGGGAGGCCAAGAGGGTAAACAAAAACCTCTGTAATCAACAGCAGGACATACACAACCACAATGAGCCAATCAGAGCACCAGTGTCCTTTTAGAGGGAACCATGGCTAACCAATACAAATCCACACCTGGAAGCTCAGAACTTGAACTTGCCAACTTCAACTAAGCACTTAGGTTTGTGTGGAATTCAAAATGTAGCTGAGCACTGGGAGTCAAGGTTATCCATAAGGAACACCAATCAAAGCATGCATGCCTGCAGAGAAACCAATACACACACACACAGATCCCCCTATTTGTCTATCGGTGCTGTCATCTCTGTTTGCTCATATTAGAGAGGGCTCACTCAGGGGCAGGATATGGGGATTAGGTCTGGCCTTATTGCGCTGTAGCTACACACCGCTAAATGGCTCCCATCTGTTCTCCCATTGAGAATGGCTAATACATGTTAGCTGTGCTCGCATTGTGCACTGCCAGAATAACAGCAGTGGATAGATGAGCGGCACTGATATCGCTAGCCACAACACCATTCTGTGCTAAAGGCTAATGTGCCTGGCTTATTCTATTAGATCGGGATAAGAAGCACTAATACGCACATGCATGCACACACACACACATACACACATGTGCAAAGACACACCATCACAATATCTGATTGGAGATACCGAAGCAGTAGGCTAGTCACGGATCCAGCTCTAGGTTTACCTTGAAGTAAGATACGCTAGAGCCGGGCAAGCGAAAAACTAGCAAGAGGTGGAAAGAACAGGAGTGATGGAAAATAGATGGAGAGATGGAAAGAGAGGGAGAAAGGGGGCAGTGTGGTCTGTTTCATTACGGTGAATCCTGACACTGCTGCATTCTCAGCACACATGGACTGGATTATAGGCTATGTGGGCTGCTCCGGCACTGTATAGCTCAGCAATGCTCTTTTGCACACACACACACACACACACACACACACACTTGCAAATGTACACACAAACATAATAGCTAAACACACTAAAGCTTTGCACTGCAGGAACACAAACCATTTGCTATAGGACTCTTAATCCCAAAAGCAGCACTAGGGCAAAGTGCACAACTACTAAGTCGTTGAGGTTAGAGACAGAGTCTTCTTGTGATGGTCCACCTGTGGATTACTGGGGGAGAAGAATGAGATGCACTGGAAACTATGAGTATACAATGCTGTCTGGTTTTCTCTCTCTCTCGTTCCCACACAGATACATAAGCACTCTGCCTCTTTCCCTCTCTTTTCTTTGTCGGTGTTTCTCTATCTCTGATATCTACAGTTACATGTCTCTATTTTTCGCTGCCTCTCTTTGTCTTACACACACCATCAGCCTCATTGCACAGACCTCTTTCCGCATGTCTGCATTCAAAGGCATCCTGAGTCTATGGGGGGGCTTCGATATAAAACCCTCAAAGCAGGAATTATCCTTTATGACTCTGCATTCTTCATTTTATGTTTTTTCAGCTTGCATCCTTAAAAAAAGGTTTCATGACTGTTCTGTGTCATATTGTCTTAATTACTCCACACACTGGCACCAACAGGGTGGGGAAGCGCGGTAAAACTACGACTACGTCTGAAAAAATGAGGTGGGGAGAGAGAGACCCATCCATCTCTGGTTTTTCTCATTGTGTCGTTTTTATCACCTATGGGCCCTGGTACATTCACTTTAGGCTGCTGGGTTTGCATTGGTCTAATACCACACAGTTACCTATAGCCACAGAGTGCACAGCATGCGGCACAACTAGCATATGAGCACTTCATAGAAAGACAGCCATAAACCTCTGAATCAACTGAGGCTTTAGTTGACTGGAATTCATAAGCAATGGGAAATGAAGCCGGCTTCTATTACGCTCTCTTCTCTCAGACTTGGGTAATTCTGTGGTTATTGTGGTGCCATCAATGTTCCCGGCTAATCGTTACTTGAGCCCACTGAAGAAGCCTATTGTGTAGAGGATCGGTAAAATATCTGGAGCTGATATACAGTACTACACCCTGGCAAAGAGTGCATTAACTCTAAAATTAGTAGAAGAATTGAACAATATAAACTCACTGTGGACAAATGGATGCAGGGTTTCCATAAAGATGGTCATCATGCCCATATTCCCTCTTCATCGTCCTATGAGAAAAACATGGAAAACATTCATCATCATCATCAATCCATAAACCATCAGTACTTTATGTCCAAAGTCTTCAAAAATGGCATGTGTGTGGCAGAAAATGGCTTAATTTTGGACCAAGCCATTAAATGTACAAACTCTGGCCCAGTGGTAATGTCTTCACAAGTATAGAGTCTAATCGCTTAATTGTACGGTCCACCTAACCCCCTGTGAATTGTAATCAAAACACTCCTGTTCATTGTCCTCATTCAGAAATATTGTGTATGATATCATAAAATGCTTTCCGCAGTGTGATTGTTAGGAATCAATAACTAACCACAGAAGGGGTTTCCTTGGGGCTGAAACTGTGCAGGCAAGAGCCCTGCTAACAGGACGTCTAATTCACTCAGACACGAACATTACAATGGTTAGCATGACCTGGCAGCTCAGTATAGCCAAGCTCTTGCCTGCATAATGCTTAACTGGGCTACGGCAAAGTTGAGTCTATGCTACATAAAAGCAAAAAAAACACAAGGGCCTTGGCTGCAGTCCACAGTGGCTTTGGTTGGACTGAGTGGTTGTGACAAGCTTGGTAAACTCAGTAGGCGACACCTAAGCAGCTAAGCTATAGATGTAATGGCCTTTCAATGGAACATGCTAGATGCTAAATGCTAACATGCAGTTACAGTAATGGCTGTGACAGGCCCTGTAAACAGTGCCAAGCTTATAACCACTGAGTCTGCCAGGTTAAACACACACACATACACACAAACAGGCCAAATACCATATGCTACTTCTCATAAACCTGAAGCAGGCAGCATGTTACGGCTTTGAAAAAATGAGCAACAACCCAAAAGAATATGTTGTAAAATTCTGTCTCTGATAAACACTTGCTGTTTTTTATTTCCTTCCGAGGCTGCTGCCAAGTATCTGGCAGTAGTGCCGGCATGGCTAAATGAGAACAATGTGAACACAACATGCCCGTCGAACTGCACACACTCCATGCTGACACACAGACCCGGGGTGCATCTCAAGAGGCTAAATCCACTTCCTGCGCTTGTCTCCTCTGATTAGATTTCACCCGTCCTCAGAGAAAGTCCATCACGGATTAAGTAGAGGACAGGGAGTATAGTTAGAGGATTGGGACGGACTCACTAGATGTAGCAATGAGCTTTGAATGGCATGTGGTTTGGCTCCATGGAAAAACTTAAAGTGTATTCCGTGTTTGTGTGTTCACTATTCCAGTGCATGCATTGGTGCTCATAATTCTTAAATGTGCCAGCTGGGTACTCATGTTGTTTGTATGTGTCTGTGTTTGGGCAAAAAAAAAAAAAAAAAAATGCATGTGTGGTGACTGTTATTCATGGCACTAGCTGGGATGGCATTATGGTCTGCAGGGTGAGTGTGCAGACCCTCTTCATCATCATTATCACAATCATCATCAATCATCCTTCGAGTGGTGTTCCTGGACCAGGCAATGCACTGAACCACTGGCCACATTTGGACATTTGAATATGGAAAGATGGTGGGAGAAAGGACTGAAGGAAAGACTGAAAGAGACATGGAGGCATGGAGAGAAAAAATGTGAGTGTGCAGAAAATACTCTTCATGAATATTAAATTCAATAAATACTGAAGAACAGACAGCAGATGTAAAAGTCTCACCTCAGGGACTTTAGTGACATCTAGACTGTGTGACCTGACATCCCCCAGCAGTGCACACACACACACACACACACCAACACACACACACACTTACTGTGACCTCTGCCGAACTTCCCCATGAGGTCAAAGATCAGATACGAGGAAAAGCCATGAGGTTATTGGCTGATCTCTGTCAAAAGAGTCTGACGTTTCTCAAGCTTATGTGCTTGACTCAAGAGGGAGAGCAACAGAGAAACAACTTAGCTAAATAATAATCAACTGTGGATTGTGGACAGAAGGGGACGATGACATCTTGATACACATCTTTAATTTTGACATTTGGTTCCAATGCAATGTGTCAGCAGACTAGACTAAATATACACAATTTGCACATTTACACATGTTAGGCATTGTCTTCTATCAAACCTATGCTTAATAGAAAAAACATTTAAAATCTGTCCAGATTTATGAGTTATTTTGTTACTCTCTGCATTCTCAACAAGATTTCCCAGCAACCCTAATAATGCTTTTTATGCTGTAGGCTTTTCAGTACAAACTAAATATCGCTTGCAGAGAGCTACTGTTTTATGTGTCAAACACGATAAACACTGCTGCAGTAATATAGTGCCGGGTAGCCATTTTGAAGGAAAGATATTTACAAGTGCAAAGTAAAGGAAAGTAAAGTGACCCCCTGCAGCTAACTATTTAATATGGAGCTGACCCTTGTTGCAAATTATTCTGCAACACAGTAGAACAAAGCAGGGACTTGATAGCTTGATAATATCATTTTGGCAAGCCAAAACATAATATAACCTGACTACACAGCTAGAGTTTGAAAGTGGTCCTTGTAGGATTAAAGGGTGGTTTTAAGTGTTATATGTTCCATGTTATTCCCACTCTAGACTTTGATATACCATAAAAAGCTTAAAAAATAAATGTAGATTAATTCTGTAGTTGTAAAGGATGCAAATGTTCAAATAAACATACCCTGCTGTATGTCAATCAACCCCAGACCCTCACATTCTTTTAGGAATCAAAAATAGAGTTTTTCCACAGGCGTAAAAGGCTAAAAGAATATTAAAACCAGCTATCCTGTCCTCTTACATATTGCTACGGTATGTGTGGTGTGTTGCATGTATGTGGTTGTGTGGTTTTATACATGTGCGTGTGTGGGGATCCCCAGTGCATGTTTCACTCCAATTTAGGCAGCAGTTTCAGAAACATTCATAAAGTCTATAAACATATATTAGTGCATATCAGATAGACCTGAAGTGGAAATCCCCAGGTATTGCTCTTAAATCCCCAAACATTACACACACACACACACACACGAACACACACTTCATCTTCCTAGTTTGGAATCCCCCCAATCACTACCTCTTGACGACAATAGAGCTGTGATGAGTTTATATTGCGTTGAAATAACTAAAAGCTTTTATTAGCGAATGGAAAGACAGTGAAATCATCTGTCTTTCTTTGAAGATTGCCTTCCCTGTTCGTGATTTAATCTTGTATCAACAAAGACTCAGATGTGCACCTTCATGTGCTTCTAAACGCGCACACGTACAGGCACGTACATCTCAAACACTTTGTGCTGATGACAACAACAGCTCTCTCCAGCTCCCTTCAAACAGACACATTAGGTTTGTCCTCAGGGCAGTCTGTATATGATACGCAGACAGAGAGAAGGAGCTCATATGAGAGATGAATGATGTATCAACTAATCTCACACACAAATTCCATCGATCAAAAACACTTATTTGGCAGCTTTTCCCTTCATGCCTCTTATCTAAATGATATGAATAACTGACTTGGCAGGGAGGAATGGGGTTGAGAGAGAAGAGAGAAGGGAAGTTTTATGCTGCCGAGTCCAACCACAACTGACTGGCGGTGGAGATGACAAATATAATATTGCACCAACTTAAAAAAACATGAAGATGAGAGCCCAAAACATGTCCGCTTGTGTAAAGAAGTTCAAACTGGGTGTATGTGTGTGTGTGTGTTTGTGTGTGTGTGCGTCCACATTCATATTGACCTGGTCCATAGGGGGTCGGTGGTTGGCATGGGGGGGCCCTCTTGGCAGGCTCCGGTGATGCATGTTTGCTGGATGCAAGTGGTGAGAATGGTGAGGATGATGTTGAGGGTGAATGTGATCTTCCTCGTAGTTATCCGCTATCAGCTTCATTCTGCTCTGAGTCTGCCAAAAAAAAGGAGATAAACAAGAAAATGCATAAAGCATAATTAAAACACGCATACAGAAGGCCTTTTATTTCTCCAACACTGCTTGTTTGTTCCCTTAAAAATGTTCCCGAGGCCTCAGAATGATTAGGCTGACGGATTCTTGGATGGGGTAAAATCATATTGAAATCCATTGAAGAGGATAAAAACTGTGCCGCTAACAACACTCGACAGGTCATAAATTGAGTGAGTCTGAGTGCCTGATGAAAGTATTGTACATCTGTCAAATGTCATCCGCACTGCAGATTATCATTTAATTGGATGAGACGAATCTTAGTAAGAACAGTTCGTGAGTGTTTCATGTAGCCTAAGGCCACAGGCGTTCTGGCCCGGGTAAAGCAAGATCATTTTAGATGTCATTGATTCAAATTACTCTCAAAGATGTATTTTTCTGAATGCCTGTAAATGGGTATGCAAGACTATGTGTCTTAGTTTTGTGTCTCTGCATCTGTGTGTATTTGTGGAAGAGGCTGTCATCTTGCCAACATCACTGCTTTGGAGAGAGATAACAGCATAGGATGACTAACGTTAACAATCAGCTCAACTCCATTGAGGCCAGCTGCTTGGGAGACAGACAGAGACAGAGTGGGTGCAGATATATTGACGGGCTCAGCTTTATTCTCTTAACTCCACATACTCCCCCTGAGGGTGGACATGACTGCAGAGCGGGAGGTGGGATTGTGTATGGGATGAAGATGATTCGAAGGAAAGACATGCACACATCTCTCATCCAAAATGTTGCGGCTTTCCTTGTTTAAATGAGAGACAGCCATGGCAGGAAGAGACAAGAAGCCTGCAGTCAGCTGGGAAGATAGGAAGGAGATGGTGTTACAGTAGTAAGCGGCCTGGAGACATCGCTGCTGAGATAAGGCGCTGAAGCCTAATGACTGAGGAAACAAGCTAGTCAGGATCAAAGGAGAGGATGTGGCGAGTATTAAAGAGGTTAGCAATTAGCTTAAATTGGAGAAGAGCTGGTTAGATAAGGCGAGAACACCGATAACGTGGTGAGAGGAAAGGAGAGAGACGGAGATAAAGATGAAGAGTGAGGGATGGAGGAGGGCTCAGACAAGACAGACACCAGACCAGTGGTTAGATCAGTTAAAGGCTAGGTGGAAGTGTACGGCCGGCCCTCTGTGACCTCAGGTGTCGACTCTAGCAGGTGTGACTGGGTGGGGCTGGCCTCAATGCAACAGTTACAGAGCTGATACCTGTCATTAGGCGAGGACAATTACTATCATATACCGTGCAGCTGATGTAACTACTGTAGTACAACACAGTACACGCTCTAGGTGCTTCCAGACTCTTCCCCAATGCTTACTAATGCTGCTGAACTCTGATAGAGAAATACTTTCAAAATGAATCAGTAGCTGAGGGTCAGAAAGGCTAATGTGTGTTTAGTCTTTGCTGCTAATCTAATAAGAACCATATTGCTTGTTCCTGTTCATCTAATTACAACCATATTTGGTAGGATGAGAGGCCAAATGTCCTAGACTGTGTTTGCATACGTGTGTGTGTGTGTGTGTGTGTGTGTGTGTGTGTGTGTGTGTGTGTGTGTGTGTGTAGGTGTGTGTGTGTGTGTGTGTGTGTGTGTGCGCATGTAATTTAATGACCTCAGACAAAAACACAATTGAAAAATGTGATGAATTGCTTCTGGAAGAATCTCACTGTGTGGTCAGGACAGCCCACATGTGGCCATCCAGTTTATTCAAACAGACACACACATGCAAAAACACACACATACACTTTCTTCTTACACACATATTCCTGTATGCATGTGCGAAGAAGGTGAGCACATATAAAATGTCCGTGTGCTGGAATGTGTGTGTTATAATTAGTGTTAATTAGGCGCTTTGCAGAGTAAACAGCTCAGTAATGGCCTCCAGGCCTGCTTGTAGATCAGGCAGCCTGGAATAGACACAGGTGCCACTGCTGGGAGAGGAGGGAAGAGGAGAGTTTTTCATTGACATCTCTAACCATAACAGATTTGGTCTGTACTGTGTGTGTGTGGAGTGAGTGGTCTCTGCATATGTATCAAAGTGCAGCTGCTGGCGTAAACATGGCAGCGATGATCCCGCTGCTGTGCTCACAGCTGCATCCAAACCTCAATCCAAGCCCTCTGTAAATCACAAGCCTGTCCTGATTAGAGCATAGCTGTTGTAACACATATGGACACAGGAGGCTGAGAAGAAAGGCCTTAAATGCACAGCTGGGTGAAGAAAGCACAAGTTTCACAACACTTATACATACTCCTTTAATCAAGTCTCTGTGTGTTTCTGTGCGTTGAACATTGCCATAAAAACTGAGTAATACAGAGACCAATCAGGCAGATCGTTTTAAATAAGCTGTTCTCAATGGCACACCTCTGAGAACACAACATATTTTATGCATAGAGAGAGGCTAGATGCTCTTGTGCGTCCAAGAAAGAGAGGCGCGGCGGGAGAGAGAGAAAGAGGAAAAAGAGAGAGAGAGAAAGTCACAGAAAAATGGCACACCTCTGAGGATTCCAAATCCATCTTTTCTCAGCTTCAAAGCACCAGTGACGTTTGGCCATCCATCACTAGGATGGGACAACTCGAAGAATTCCCTCATGGGGACACATTTGTTCTGACTCTCTCCTCGGGAAGTCTAAACACTACACTCTTCGTGTGTGTGTGTGTGTGTGTGTGGCTGTTTCTTTATATATGTGTGTTTGTCTGTGCTGAAGGAAGCCTATGCAAACTGTCTGAGAAAGGAAAGTTTGTCTTAGACGGCAGGCTTTATGCACACACACGCACACACACACACAAGATCTTCCAAAGGAGGGATGTGGGGAGGTCAGGCAGGGCACTGCTATCTGTAAATCTATCTGCTGTCTACATATCAGCTTTCTCTTATGAGACTCCGAGTACCATAATTCCTTGGCATTTCCTGATCAGTTTCCTTCCGCCATTGGCTGTTGTGGACCTAAGGAAGGCAACCTATCCTTATATGTGTGTCAATGGGTCAGAAGACAGAGAGCCGGTATGTGTCATGTTGAACAACATAACCTCCAGAGAGCTCATTCTGACTCCTTATAGGAGTGTATGTTTACCTTACAACCTCCACAACATGAATAGTTGACAAAATATCACACTTTCAGGGCCCCTGCACTAGGAAGTCATAGCACTGCCTGGCACACCGTTGCACTTAGCAGTAGCACTGCCATGGATTTAAATGCATGTTTGCCTGAAGACTGAATAATAAGGCCTTCATGTATGAGAAAGAAGACACAAAGACATTTTATGTGCTGCTCACTCCTCTTTTTTCTCATCCCAACCTTTCTTTTTTTTCTCCTCTCTATTCTGTTGCAGGCCCGGAGGCTCGTCGTTGCAATTAGAGCTCATCACATCATCAGGTGGACTTTAACTGCTGGTTACCCAAAGGGGAAAACATGACGCATCCAATGGCGATAAACAGATAATAAGCTTTCCTTGAAATTCCTCGAATGGAATTTCCCCCCCTAGAAACTGTTTACCGTTTACGAGACACGAACAAACATAAGTCCGCACAAAAATGCACACACAGCCACTGCATCTGTTGACTTTTAAATGCGCCATGTTTCCCAGAAGCCCCTGTGACTCAGACTGTTTTTTCCCTGCTGTTGGCTCATTATTGTTAGCATTCACGTTAGCTCAGTCATGTGGTCTGACCAGATCTTAATGACCGACATACCTTCATCTGCCTCAGGTTATATTGAGAGCCAGGACAATGTGGGAAATAGGTGCATGTGCGTTAGTATATATGTGTGTGTGTGTTCTGGGAATTATGTCTCTTTGACCAGATGATGTGAGACAGAAAAGGCCGCTAGTGACTCATCAATAACACCAACCTACGTCTGCAACTTGAGTGCATCTAATGACTCTGATTGCAACATGATTGTTAAAAGAAAAGTTGTCCTTGTGTGTTTATGTGCCTGGATTTGGAATCACAGTTTCTGCTTGACTGGCTTGGTTTATGATGACTGAACGCAGTAAATGTGGCTTGAGGGGGGGGGGGGGGGGAGTCTACTCTGTTAACTACCACGGATTATTAAACTCTATCTGTTCCTGATTTTTAAGTTCAAAAGTCTGCCCATCCCATGAGGCTGTCTTAGTGCAGGCAACGCTTCATCAACGGCAGCAGGTTTGAATTTGTAGTGCTGCTTTGATTCACATGTTCTGAACGGTGACCGCAAGGCCAGGCTCCATTTGTTTCATGTGCAGGCCAGTCACCCTCTTAGACCAGGAGGTGCTGTAAATTTAATTCTTCATTCATATGCACATATAAATGGCTTGGTGGTCACGTGTGGTGGACTCACCTGCTGTTTGAGCTGGTGCATGAGTTTGTCTTTCTCTCTCTTCAGGGCCATCACTTCTTCCTGGGCTTTTTTCCTTTTGTTGGAGGATAACTCCAGCAGGGCAATGTTAGCATCCTTCTCACTGATGGCTGCCAGCAAAGCCTGCTGCCTGAGGGGGTGAGAGCGGGAAATGTGGAAAGAAACAACAGGAAAGAAGTAATGTTATTGTAAATGGACAAATATGTAATAAAAAAATGATTAATATGTATTCCTAAAATAAAGATAAGAAATTGGAATGTAGAAATCTCTTCTGTCGTTAGACAATAGACAGGTAGACAGCACAGAGACAGCTACACTGCATGCACATCTGCAGCTGTGGGCCCGTTGTACGTATTGCAGATGTCAGAGCAACCTCACTTATTCCAGAGCGCCTTAAACTCAGACAGAGATTCCACAGAAAAGAGGCAGACATCTTTGAAGTGGTCTGCTAAGTGCTGTATTAGTGGTACCTCAGTGTGACTCATGGACATGTAATAGGGTAATGGAGTCTAATAGAGTAGGCTAAGGAGGATATGACATCTTTCCCCTGTCCCCGCTGGTTACAACAGTGTGTGTGTCTGTGAGTGTGTATACGGACGGGGGTGGCAACGAACGACTGTCTACAGGTGCAGAGGAAACATACCACCGAGCTTCATCACACACAACCAGACGTACAAATATACACCACAGAATGCCTTGTGTTACCCTTCCAGAAGTCTGAGCCTTTGGAGCTGATAGGTGATGACTATTGTCATCATCAAGCAGGATGTTGTAAATCCAGTGTTGTGACAAACACACATTACACTTTTGTAAACGCACGCAGAACCACAAACATATGATCATAGATAGCCGGATATAAACCCCTCCTGTACTATGGCCATTGACCTGAAGCGTACTGTAAAAATTTGATTAAAAAAACCAGGAGGCACAAAAAGAGAACACACATTTATGTTGGTATTTATGTAAGTCAATTAATTAATTGTTCATTATCTCTACAACCAGCCTAAGTTCATCTGAATGTCAATTTCGGATGTCTCAAACTGACTATCTAGTGTTTAGGCACTGAAGATATTTTAAGTTGGATAAACATAAAGTGGCCGAACACCAGACTCTTTTAGGGTGTTTTTATTCCATGATTTAGTCTCTGCAGAAATAACGCAATTGTGAAAATAAACATGCTGTACTCAGAATAAAGTCCTGCTGGTCTGGGACTCCACATTTGGTGTTTTTAGTACAATTATCTGCACGCTGCATCTGGATTCTCCCATTCAAGGCCATTAATAGGCCTTTGTGTGTTTTTGTGTGTGCTTGCATGTTGTGCATGGGTTTGCGAGTGCATGCACGTGGGTTCTGACATAGATCGGAGCAACTAATCACACCATTAATCACAGAGCAGGACCAACGTGACACTTTTCGTCTCCCACACCTCCACTGTTATTCCGTTTAATGCTCACTGTAATGGGAACACACACACATGCACAGACCCACATTGACTTGTACCAGAGCATGTGCTTTAGAATGCAGGTTTATTCTGCTTGACCTGCCCATTTACAATGTAAAAATGGGACAAGAAATTCTTATCGTAAAAAACAATCAAGAAATTCACAAATGAAACAACAGCGTCACTGATTTTTAAAGCCCTCCACACCTAGTTTTATATCCATGGCCTAACAAACCCAATTGATTCATTTTACATTTTAGAGTATGGCACAGTGGAAATCGTAGTTCCATTCCTGTATCTTTGGCTGTGTCACAAGAGTAAAGAGGTGACACGCAGAGTCATATATGGGCAAGGAATGCAGCACAATGTTCATAAACAATGTGTCAGATTAACAGCCCTACTCGCAGGATTGCCATCTTTACAGCACACTGCCGGACAGGGGAACTCCAACATCAGGACACATCCGAATAGTCTTATAGTCACATGTTTTCCTCTTTTAGCACTGACTGCATGCAAACACAGCTTGAGAATTGTGTCAATATAGTCAGTATGTGACTGTTAATACACACAAAATAACCGGACACTGAGCTGAAACACATACCATTGGGAATGGGACAAACTTTTTGGAATAATTAGACAATCTAAGTGGGTTATGAATTAAGGTTAGGGGCACTAACCCCCACCCTAGTTTTAAAGGGTAGGTTTATCTAATCTAATTTTTCTGACAAGCACAGAGTCACTGAATGAAGGACTGTTACAGCCCATTCATTAAATTGCCTCTGCTGAATCAACTGATGAAAGAAATGTTTTTTAGTGTTACTTACCAAAAAAAGATAAGGATGTGATACTTTGTTGATTCCAGCAAGAGCTGCAGTGACACAACCCATCTAAAACTGAAAATGATTGATGGACCCTGAGACGTTCTGAACCCGACTAAATTAAACCTCTCATCCAAAGTGGCTGCCATGCTGCAGTCCAAGCTAAATCACTTCCAGGCTCTAAATTAACACAGCAGATTACAGAGCTGTCTCTCTGTGGGTGCTCTCTGAGTTGTACTGCAGGATTGTACTGAGTGATGTCTTCCTAAAACTATAAAAAAGGGGGCATTATTATGATTAGCCAGCCTGTACACTTTGTCTCCCACATCCTCAATCAGTGATTGTGTGTGCATGGTGTGTGTGCCTGGTTGTGTGTCCTGACTCCTGATTAGTATTACTTACAGTCTTTGAACCTGAATCACAGTGGAGTATTTAATCACATCTAATTTGAGTGGCCATTTGGTCTTTGTTGTTTTTTACACACTTGCAATGTACATGAATCTAGCGGACAGGATTCATCTATCAGAGACACACACATACACACGTACACACACACATACACACGTACGCACACACATGCACACACACACACACACGCACACACACACAAAGACAAATGCTTGTACTGTATTGGCTGGCTGATCTTGGTGGTGAACCTCTTCTCTTTCCTCCCCTCTTTTCTCACTCCTTGCTTAACTTAGACTTGGCGAGTCCTGGACAAACAAAGGATTATCTTCATTTCTTTGCCGATAGAAATGGGCGGCAATTAAATGTTTTTTTATGACAAACTTGCGATTCATCCTAATAAAAGTCTGACCCCATGCACTAAAAAGTCATAAGGCACTCTAATAAAAGGACAAATGAATCATGCTGCTGGATGTCATGTAAAAATCTTGTGGACTTTACTTTTTCTATTTTATGAGATACCAGTATATATGCTCCTCGTATATACTTTTAGTATGGTATAGATTGAGCATGCAAGGCTCTGTGGAAAAGCATAGGCGGGACTGATATGGAATTCTCAGCTGACCTACAACATGTGATTCCAATTGAACCTTCATGGGCCCTGGGACATATTGAGACATTTGGATCTACAGAGGTGGGAGATGGATGGCTAAAGTACATGACCATGCGATGAAAAGTGAGAGGAAAATAGGGGGGGGGGGGGGGGGGGTCGGTACAGATGATATGGAAAGAAAAACTGGAATGCAAAGAGCGAAATAAGAGAAGGGTAAGGAGATGTGAGGCGGGAGAAGATCATTCGGGACAAAATAATAAAACACGAGGAGAGAACACTTGGATCAAGACGTCTTTGAGGTGGGGCTGCTGTCGAAGGACTGTGATCTCACAGGGCATATGGGACATCGGCAGGCCAGACAGATTTCTGGGTGACGAGGGGTTAAGATGGGGTCAAGAGTGAGAGCGTAAACACAAATGCATACTTTTGCAAAAAAACAAATTCAATGACAGCGGATGTTAGGGGAGGAGTACTAAAGAATAAAAGAAATGAAAAGAGATGAAGGCAATAGTACATGTTTGACAAGAGTGACTGCCACCTGTGCTGCATGAGAGGAAAAAAGGGGAAGAAAAGGAGAGGAGGAAGGGAAGAAAGGAGCAAAGGTAAAGATTTAAGAGTCCCAGCCGACCCTAAATCAGCTCAGAGCACTCCATGTTGTTATTCCTAGGCGTCATGGTTGAGGGATATGTGTTTATAATTTGTGTTATGACTTACTTGAAATTATGAGTGTCGAGAGTCAGTGGGACAGAAACAGATGCGTCCATGTAATGCCCGAGGGAACCATCAATACTGTCTGTCCCTAAGCGCAGTGTATGCATGTGTGCGTGCATTTGCCTGTCTGTACATATTTCTGCTTTCATGTCCTCATGTGCATGTGTAATGTGTTTTGTGAGCAAGAACATGGGGAGCCCACTAATATCTGTTCCCAGACCATCCATTATAAGGTCTTCTAGTTTGTGATCATGCCCTTCAACCACTTAACTGTCCGGCTCTGCAGAAACATTCCATGTGCATTTTATGGCCGTTCCTTGATTATGAGTGTGAAGATGCGGCACAAGGCCGAGGGCCCCTGGCTCAGCGGTACTAGAGGCCTGTGGTGAGAGCAAGCAGAGGACATGAGGATGGGGCATGGTTGACTGACACTATTATTTATGGCCTTGGAACATTGTGTTATTTACAACTGAGGAGGTACGGAAAATGTCTATCTCCAACAAAAAACACACCCTGGCTTCATTTAGAAAGCTTACTGCAAAGCCAATTCAGATGGTAAATCTGTGTTTCAGGTCCAAATGTCAATACAATGTTTTTTTTAGGTAAAGCCAAATTTTGGCTATCTTAGGCAGGATCAGCTCCATGCTAACCTGTAGCCGCTAACCCGAAGCCACATACCAGATGCACTTCCTTCCGAATACTTGCCTGGATGAAAGGCTTTTTTTTAATCTTAATTGATAAGATAGGAGTTATCCATACCCAGCTATATTAGACATTACGCTAATCATGAGCATTAAGCAAGAATGCTAAACTACATGCAAACCTTGAGCTGGGCTTCCCAAGAAAAATCCATGACAGCAGATGGTTCTCCCAGACCTGGGCCAGGTTGTGTGTGTTTTCACTTCACTAATAAAATATACAACCCACTTACTCTGCTCAACCCCACTCCCACACTAGTGCTCTGACCGGTGGAAGTGTGTGTGGGGGGGTTGGGCTGGTCTAATTGAAAGAGTATGCATCAGTTTTACAGCAACAAGAGGGAAAATACGAGGGGACAAAAATCAACAAATCTGCCAAAACTAGCCAAATGTTTAGAGTGGGAGCAGGGACGAGGAGAGACGGCTGACTGCTCCCAGAGATGAGCAGGACCAGACGGCCACCGCTGCATTCCAGCCAGAGAGAGAGGAGACAGATAGAGAGACCCAGACAGAGAGGAACAGAGAGAGAAACCAGGTGGCTGTGTGTGTGTGTGTGGGGGGGGGGGGGGGTGTATTGTGTGTGTGTGTGTTGTGTGTGTGTGATTCCATAACCATATGAGCTGACAACAAGTATCTCTCATTTATGTTGTTCAAAGTGATCTTGTGAGCTGTTTTTTCTTTATGTCTTGATCAAAATAAGGCAACAGGCTGTTAGGAGGTAACACCTTTGAAGAGAACGACGTGTGACGGCGACAAAAAGGTGGAGGAGGCTGGTTCCTAAGTTCTTCCTCCCTCCTTCACCTCTCACCCATCCCTCCATCCCCACCTCCCTCCCTCATAACCCCCCCCCCCCCCCTTCTCTCTCTCCTCCTCCTCCTCCCCCATTCAGGGCGACACAGTGATTTGCGCTGCAGCCTCACAGGAAGTGATTTTAACAAAACTGAAGCTGATCAATAAAATGATCAATGTGACGTCATAAAAGAAGTTCCAAATGGTATTTTGAAGTCATACATCCTGTCTGAATGGGCTCAAGTTCAGGACCATTTACTATTTGTTTTTATACATAATTAACAAGATAATAAAAGTAAATGAAATGTAAGTGAATTATGTAGATTAGCTCATATCCAACATAAATAACCTGAAAGTCAACACTATCAAGAAGCATTCAGAGAAATACTTCAATCAAAGTCACCTCTAGGGCTCACAAATTAAAAAGCTGCAAACATAAAGCCATGATGAGATATATTACTGAGACTTTAGAGGTCAAATGTCAAACTCTGGTGTTTTTTAAACGACAAGCAAAGTGACAGAAGTCTGGTGACTAAATGTCTCAAACGAGCAGGAAATGAACAGCAGCGTTCACTTCAGATCATTTTATCGTTCTGAGAACAAATGAAACTCCAGTTGGGATCAAATAGTGTCAGTGAGTGAAGTGTGTTGAGCTGGCACAGTGATTAGTCTCACAGTCTGTCACTTTCATGTTCACATGGTGTTACTTTAGAATCATTCTAACAAGCTTTTAGGAGCTGAAATGGAAGTTCACATTCTGCAGAAAACAAAGCTCCTGTTGTTTTGGTCTCAAAGTGATGATGATATGTATAATTCTAGAGATTCAGAAATATAGTTTTATTAATTTAACCTCCATTCAAGATGTAAGGAAATAGTATTGATCATGCTCATTTATATAAAGATATAGTAAATATCAGCCCTGATGGAATTGGTTCTCAGGCAAAAAAAATAAAAGTTTTGAATCATCTGGCTAAACTGCAAGCAGATCTATGCTTATTACAAGAAACACACCTCTCAGAATCAGATCACAACAAATTTAAATCACCACAATTCACTCACTCATTCTCGGCTCACTATAACTCAAAACAAAGAGGGGTATGTATTTGAATTAACAAAAAAGTTTCTTTTGTCCATAATTCCACCATCACCGATCCTGAAGGCCGTTTTATCATTATAAACATATCCATCAACAATAGTCCAGTCACAATCTGTAATGTTTATGGCCCAAACACTGATGACCCATCCTTTTTTCGTAACTTTTTTTTTATCCTTCTCAAACATCTGTAACTGCCCAGTCATAATAGGAGGTGATTTCAACACAGTTATCGACCCATCAGTGGACAGATCTAAAAATCCAAATAATAAGCGTACCTGGCAATCCACAGACATGATAAAACAGTTCATGAGCTATTTTGGTCTTGGCGATATTTGGCGATTACAGCACCCAAACTCAAGAGAATACTCATTCTTCTCACCAGTTCACCACTCATACTCACGCATTGACTTCTTCCTCAACAGCAATTCAATCATATCTAATATTTCAGACTCGAAGATCCATCCTGTCATTATTAGCGACCATGCTCCCGTAACATTTATTTGGAACAGAGTTACCCTACATAAACCTGTCACTAGATGGAGCTTCAATACATCTCTTCTCAAAGACCCTCAGTTTGATAGTCTTATTAAAAAAGAGTGGGCGTCCTTCCAGAGTCATCACCAACCCTTCTGTGGGAAACATGGAAAGCAGGTTTTAGAGGAATAATCATCTCATTCTCTGTTTACAAAACAAAGAAAGAAAAACAACAAGAAGCTGAACTGGAACAACAAATCAACCGACTCGAAACCATTAATGCAAGAAACCCAACAACGGAAACCCAGAACGAATTAAGAAAGTACAAATTCCAAAGAAATTAAATTATAAATAATAAAACTCAATTCCTCATACACAGACTTAGACAAGAACATTTTCACCATAGCAATAAATCCGGTAAATATCTGGCAAATCAAATTAAACGAAATAAAGAAAAAACAACAATCTCAATCATCAAGGACTCTGCAGGGAAGCCCACAAATTCACCCGATGAAATAAATAAAATCCTCAGAAGTTTTTATGCCAATCTATATTCATCTAAAAAGAACCCAAATCAAGAAGACATCAATTCATTTCTCAACAGCATTGATTTACCACCGCTTAACAAAGAACAAATCAACAGACTTCACTCACCATTAACACAGGACGAACTTTTTACTGCTCTCAATCTTATGCCCAATAACAAAGCACCAGGTCCCGATGGCTTCCCAGCTGAGTTCTATAAACACTTCTGGTTCATTCTAGCTCCACTCTTTTACAAAATGATAACTGAAATAAAACAAAATTTGCAATTTCCAGCCAACATGAACACAGCCAGTATATCACTCCTCCTCAAACCAAACAAAGATCCAACTCTTCCTTCTAGTTACCGTCCCATTTCTCTTCTCAATGTAGATATTAAAATCATCACTAAGGCATTAACTCACAGATTAGACAAAGTCACTCCATCCATAACTCATCCAGATCAAACCGGCTTTATCAAAGGTAGACATTCATCCACTAACACACGCAGACTGTTTAATTTAATCAATTACTCATCATTACAACAAACTGGTACCATCATAGCCTCCTTGGATGCAGAAAATAAAGAAAAATAAATAAATATATATCAGCCTTCCATTGATTTCTCTGCTCTCGATGACCAAACGGCCAAATAGCACAGAAGTAGTCGTCCTTATAAAAGATGTCTAATAGTGTCAATGTAAACGGGTCAAATGATTGTTTTTAAAACTGACACCATTCATAGTTGAATTCATATTAATAGTGAGCAAAAAAAGCTGCTGCACAAGTGATGATGCAGTTGAAAAATCAACCAAAAATATCAAAATTCAGCAGAAGCGACCGGTGCGGCCTGCAAAGAATAATTGCATCTGTGTGTGTGTGTGTGTGTGTGTGTGTCGATATTGATCTCATAGTTGAAGGTATTCCCAAAAATGATGAACTATTCATTTAATAAACACAAGCTCTGGCTTTGACAGAACGACTAGGGGCTTAAAGTGTTCTCTCTCACTTCCAGTTCCATTGCATCACGTTCTGAGGATCAGCTCGGGGTCGGGTGGATTCCTGTTGTTGTAAAAACAGAATAGATAAATAAACAGGCCTAGTGGGATGTCAGCGATGATTATGATGTCACCGACAGCTCTTTCCCATTTGGACAAACATCGGTGTCTCCATCTGTGCCAGTGTTTGCTTGAGTGCTTGTGTGGGCGTACTTTTTACTGTGCAACCTTGGTCTTTAACATCAATGCGAGAAAAACACAATAAACATGAGATTAGTGGAAGCATCTGCCAATTTCAAGAGCTGTCTGGCACAAAGCCTGCCTACCTGGCTTCAACCAATGAGGTGAGCCCTGACCCTAAACCTCCAGGGATCCAGCAGGGTTCTCCGTTCTCCTAAAGTTTGTTATCTGTCTTTATTGCCTTTCAGCTGACTGACAGTGTCTCCCCAAGGCACAAGAAACAAGACAGGGGGCTGTACTGTACCACACACGTGTAGGGCTCCCCTGCCTCGCAGTGAGACACACACACACATACAGCAGCTGGGTTGTTTAAAGCTCCCTGTCATCTGGGAGAGGTAAGGGTCATAGAATCAGTAACACTGCTCCAGTCACACTACTGTAAGAACACACACTCACACACACACACACACACACACACAAGGAGAGCGGAAGAAACATGCACACATACTTCAAAAGATGAGACGATACAATATGTGGCAGGAGATGGTGTTTTGTTGAGGTCAACGATGAAAAAAGTAGAGTCACCTGCAACATACATATGCTGTTCCCAATTATTTTGTATTATTAATTCATAATCTAGTCAAAAATATTTTTCTAAATACCCTATTATTTCCTAGAGTTCCTTTTTGTGTGTCCAACCCTCCAATTTCATAAGTTAATCAATTTAAAGTGATGTAAAAGAAAATCCTCACATCTAAAAAGTGTGATTAAGATGCCTGCAAAATATGATGTGCATCTCATATTAGATAGAAACAGGAGCATTATTCTCTGCCCTCTTTTCCTGCACTACGGTGAGAGGAGCTACAGTAATGCCTGTGCTGTAAACTGTCAGGAATGTAAACTGAAAATACCAGGAGGACACCTTCTGTGCTGCGTAATTTGAAGTCGAAGTCCTCTGTATAGTCTTGTGTGTTCGACCTTGTTAAAACAGCCATCTGTCAAACACAGCTCATCAGACAGGAAGGCCACCACAATGTGTCTCTCCTCCCATTCTTTAGCTAATCAAAGAGAGGAGCCTCTCATCGGAGGAGAGAATGGCATCACCTCCGCTTTGGACTTGAACCTCTTTATCTATCATTCGACTTCTCTCTACCTTTATCATTCTCTATTTGGCTTTGTCGTGCCCTATACTCACTCCAGAGTGGGGCTAAATATTAAGTTCAAGGAGGTTATGCAAACACGTTGAAACAGCCATCCTTGGCCTAAGTATTACCCTGAACCCTTCAATTACCCGCCTTGCTTTCCTCTCTCCCCATTCCTCCTGCCTTTCCTGTCCTCTGTACGGGTTCTCTCACTACGGTCAACTGCAGCCTGGAAATACAGCGCAGGGGCGCAGTATTACACATACGGACACACACAAGAGTGCACCCAAAATACACAAGTACACACAAACCGATGAAAGACGGGTCCAGAAAACTGTGGGAGCAAGTACCCCTAGTGTATTTTCTCTGTGCTCCAAATGTAGGGCCTGGCGGTGGACCACAGCTGAACCACAGCCGACATGCGGTGGAATGGGAGGCCACCACACTCACTTCCCTTAAAGGAGCCATGGAGACACGCACACACACATATGGTCAATCACAGAATAACACACACACACCTATATAAACACACATGTTCAGCAATTTCCTGGATAGCACTGTCATGACGATGGGAGTCCATGTTTAAAAAGTGGTTTGAGGTGAAGGGACAGATCTGTATGGGCTGTTTCCCACAATGCTTTGCCAGACAATTACACAAACCAATTAATGTGGTTACTATAGCACAGCTTGGACTTAACTCCGTGCAAGCCGAGTGTGCGTATATGCGCGTTTGAGAGAGAAAATGTGTGTATGCTCCTTTGGCCTGTATTACTCTAAAATTATAGCTTTCCTTGGAGCTTGGACCAGTTGATTTCCCGTCAGTGTGTAAAAGACACACCAGGTCATACTAACATTCACCCCACACTCCATCAGCCAATCACAGTTCTTTCCAATCACAGATACATGAGCTCAAGTATTATTTTAAACGGCACACCCGGAGAACTACAATACCCACAATGTCTTGTGTGTGTTCCCAGCAGAGAGCGCCATTCATTTCACAGAATGAAACCTGAACCGTAACCAAATGTTGGGAGGGATGGGTTTTTTAAAGTTAAAAAGTATATAGTGGTAAAAAAAAATCTTTTTTACAGTTACTGCAACATATATCCCTAAACAATGTGCACATGAATATCTATAGGATATTCTGTCATGCTTTGTAATACACCCGTTCACAAAGATGTGCACAGTGGTGGAAGAATGAGATGTTGTTGGCTATATATGGTACCAGTTTGTAATGAAAATAACTTGATGAAGGTCTGAAAACTGAAACCAAATCAGGCGCACCTATGGGACATTTATAAAGTGAACGAGATAATATGATACTACAATGTAAAAATACATTACAAGTAAAAGTCCTGCACTCAGAATTTGACTTAAGATAATTCATCATTCTATTTTTTTTATTTCTGTGTGATTATTTTTAGTGAAAGATGACTGTGTTGCCAGCCTTTTTATGTTGCACAGTTGGTTGACTATAGATGTCAAATAAATGTAGTGGAATCAACAAGTACAGTGTTTTCCATTGACATGCAGTGGAGTCGAACAATTAAGTAACTCAGGAAGCTTGAGTATCTTTAAGTGCAGTGCTTGAGTAAATGTTCTTACCACCTGCATGTGCAAGGCACATAGATTGAGCACGCACATGCTCACACATCTGCTAATAATTAGCAATCCTCTGAGTCCAACCTTGGTTAATTTGGGTTTCTTTTAATGAAGGATGGTAAAATCTAAGTAAAACTAAAGAGGCTCAAACTGCTCTGCTTTGAAGCAGCAGGAAACACGTGCTTTCTTTACAGTCTGCTACACAAACACACTCTGACCGCATACTGACTTATACAGACTTCATTAGCCCAGCTTTACAGTGCATAAGGGGGAAAATATATGCAAAGCAAGAGACGCAGACATAGAGAGACAGACAGAAAGTCCATCTCTGTCTCACACACACACACACACACACACACACAGTGGTCTAGGTAGGGTGCTGATTAGAGAAGCTGTTGCCAGGTCTGGACAGGTTTGCTGGATATTTCAACAGATCAGTGAGGATCATGGGATCAAAGAGAAACATGATTACTACCTGGCCTTCTGATAAAAAAAACTCACTATTATTTCCCTGTCAATACACACATTTGGAAGCACACACACACACACACATCTGAGCACGTTCACATCAACACAAACAGGGAGTAGACACAAGAACACACATGCACACTCACATACACATTCTCTCTCACACACACACACACACACACAAACAGACAGACAGACAGATAGACCCACACCGCTCTATAATCTGGGTAATTTGTATGTTGAAGCTGGTGTAGACAGATCACGCCTCTGGTGCATTGAGCCGGTTGTGTCATTGCATTTTCTTGTTCGTCAGTCGGTGTGAATTCCCAATAGAGACATATCCGTACTTGTAAAGTATAGTGGTTGTGAATATCTTCCGTGTGAAGAAGACACATTGAAACAACCTGCGCTCTTGTCATTATGGCACTTCTTGTTCGTGGAAAATATTTGAAAGCGTGTGTGTTTATGCATTTTACGAGCATATGAAAATTGAAGCTGCAAGCGCAAACACATGGACTAGTGCACGAGGATGCAAGCACGAAACAGCATTAGTGCGTGTCTTGTAATCACTGCAGCAAAAACTACACCAGCTCTTATATCTTTCAGCTCCTTGCCTCAGGTTGTCTTCCTAGAGTCCAGTTTCCTTTTGCCTTTATTATGTTTTGTCATCTTTTTCAATCCACACACCTGTGGATGGATTCAAACATGCCTCTGGTTTTTAATAAAGAGACCACTGGTTGTGTGCAGTCAGATGCTGCGGACAGACCCACTGATATCCAGATAACACACACACAGCCGAGCCAGCTCCCTTGGTATATTACGTCACAGTCATTTTAACAATGGCTTCCACTCAGTTATTTTCCATGCTGTGGTTTCATACAGGAGTGTGTCTGTATGTGTGGGAACGAGTTCATTTTTAATTTGTCATGTTCTTGAGTCTGAATTGATCATTCTGTCTGTGGTCACTCGTCAATCATGCACGGAGTTTCAGTCGGAACATCAGGGACCTTAAGAGGTATACATGTGTTTGTGCACATAAATGTGTTTGTGTTTATATGCAGGAGGGCGACACGGCTTGATGCATCTGCCTCTATGTGTGTGAGCGTTGAGTGTGTGTGCATGCTGTGACCAGGCAGTAAAGAGTATTACGATGGTGCTGTTCTGTGTAAAGACACGGATGTGCTCCACTGACATCTGAGAACTGTGGGTAAGACTAAGTGAGATCATTAACTAACTGAGTTTCTAATATACCTTCACTTTTTCACTGTCAGAAACACACACACACACACACATACAAAACTATAGATTCAAAATATATTTGAGGTTTTACCTCCAGATGATTATATTGATCTACAAATAGTCATTGTAAAAATGATTTCATTTGTTTTATGGAAAATCTAAAATAACTTTAGAACTGATAAAGGACTGTTTGTGACAGTGACATAAAGACAGCAGAAGTGTAGAAGATGTTTCTGTTGCCCGGACTAATATTCATTTTAGGCAGTGCCTGAAATGGGCCGCTGCTCACCAGTACTGAGTAATGGCACTTCGGATTTTTGACCACATGAGAACCATTACTTCTTATTGTGCACTGCCACCTCCTGGTGAGTCTAGGTGCGCACCAAGGCGGCAACTGGCGGCAACTGGCGGCAACTGGCGACTCTGAAGAGTGAAGCCAATGCGTAAGTGTCTCAACACTTGCATTATCTCTACTGGCCAGCTGGGGGCGACTCCTCTGGTTGCAAAAAGAAGTCAGATTTTATGGAAGTCTATGAGAAAATGACCCTACTTCTCACTTGATTTATTAACTCACTAAACATTGTAAAGATTAGTTTATGTTCTTAATAGCTAGTTTCAAGTCTTCTTGAATACAGCATGATGTCAATTTAGTAAATGATGGTCCCATTTAGAGTATAATAGACCATAAAGCGGAGTATGCTTTAGGGCGGGCTAGCTTGTGATTGACAGGTTACTACCACTACCAGAGCCGTACAAAGCATCTTTACATTTCTCCTCCTCAGTCCAAATATGGTCATTACCGTTCATTGGTTGTAAAAAGCCAAGATGGTGTGTGCTGTAATGCAAGATGGCGAAGGCCCAAACGCCGAACTCGAGTCTTCGAAACGTCAGTCCACAAACCACTGGGTTACGTCATGACGACATCCTACGTCATATGTGCGCACACCTAAACACCTGTGTAACTGCGTCTCTAGGCAAACACATAGCTGGCTTAATACTGAGAAAACCGCACATAGAAAATGCCTTTGGTATTCTTTCTCATTATCCATCTACTCTGTAGGCCAAAAGGTATCATATTTTAAGTTGGTTTTGTAGCATTATGCAATGTTATATGTTTGTACAATTTGAATTATTGAATCAATAGATACAAAAAAAGCTTCTATTAACCAAATATGCCTTTATGTACAAAGTGTGGAAATGTATTTTGCATGTAAGTAGGCTTAATGTATGTAATGAAATGCACACAAAAAAACATATACAACCAAGATATGCGTATAAATATGAATATATCCAAGACACACAGGATGATCATGTAATGCAACTGCTGAATTTTTGTACTTGCGTATTTTTTGGTCAAATTTAGGCTCTGATTTAAGATGAAACTGATGTGAAACCAAGGAAAAGGTTTGACAACAAATTGACTTTGTATTCTTTACTATACCTTTTTGTATTCTATTATTTTCTCTCTTACCAATAATCTGAGCAGACAAACGCCATGATGCGATTTTGCAGATGACACAATGACTTGCTGTGACTATATGCATTTGTAGATTTGTATAGGTGTGTTCTAAATAGAGCGAACATGGTCTGTTTCAGAGTTGTTAGGTTTCCCACAACTGTTCCAGCAGCGAGAACACAGGTGTGTTTTTGTGTTTACTGAACTTTGAAGGAGAAACATGCTGAGATAATACAGGAAGACTGAATTTCAGAGAAAGTGGCACGCAGTCATGTGGCGGAAAGAGTAAAAAAAAAAAACATAAGTCTGCACCACTTACAAGTCAAAAAGACTGGGCTTATTTTACAACCACACTGTGATGACAGGGTGTGCATTAACAATCAGCTCTCATTTTGTGCCGAGGATGGGCTGGAGACCACCTCAGAGCTACAGAGGATCCAAAATAGACTCAGCTGGGAAGGGTACAGACGCACGTACAAACATTTTCACACAAAACTCCGTCTGTGTCGCAGAACATCAACTTTGAAACGAGGTGAAGAGCATGTGGGGAATACACGTCAGCAAGCAAGAAATAAATGTTTATTGCTCTTGTATCTCCAGTCATGCACTCAAAGGAATCTGCTTAGAAGTTTGGGGGAACACTGGCACGAAACACACGATGACTGACATGTCGAGATGTCTGCAGTGTGGTGTGCGTGCAGATACATGTGGGCTTGTGTCTTTGTGTATCTGCATAAATGCATGTAGTGGTGATGCTGAATTTGTACTGTTTTTGCACGTCTATGTGCGTGCACAGACGTGCATGTATGTTTATCGTGCACTGAGCTCCCAAAGTGACATGTCAGGACACTGATGTCAGGAAACCGACACTCCGAGTCTGACAAACAAACCATGCAAGGAGAAGGATCCAAACAATGTGCTGCAATTGCTTTATTACTCTGTGTTTGCCCTAGGTGTCGCATTACTGAAGTCTTCAACACCATAAAAGCCTTCTCTATGGTTCCGCCCTGTGTTTGTGTGTTTGCTCTGGTAGAGGCTCCCCTATGACTGGTTGTATTGGACATGCTCAAACAAAGCCAAACACACAACAGGAGCCGCGAGCAATTACGGCCTGCCATGGTGCAGAACTCCACTCTGAACACCCTCTGTTTCCCCCTCGCCATCCACTCGCCGTCTCTTTCTCCTCACCACACATTTCAAGGCTTGTGCTACCATGAGCCTCCATTCACAACACACACTTGCATGTCAGTCTCAGCACCATTTGCATGCTCCCTCTGCACTGGCATCCTGTGCGGCGTCAGCGGCAATAACACTGTTTGTGTATATGTCATCTTTAGGATTAAATGTTAACCTCGGTGGGCAGAACATCGCTGACTGGCACGGGAATGCCTGTAATGCTAGCAGGCAGCCTAATCCACTGGTTTAATACATGTTACGATGGTTTAGCAGAGAGCCGGGTGGGCCTGTGTCTCCATTTCATTCTGTCATTGGGAGACATTTGTCACCATCCACATCATCACGATGCACCTACTTTCTCTTTATGCTATTGTTTGATGCAGTTTAAAACATGCCATTTATGTTTCTCATCTTGGTTCTTGAGTCCCTTCTGCACAGTAGATTAAGACATCAGAGCAAGGCCAGTCACAGTAAGTGATGGACATCCAGTTTGAATCAGATCCTCTGGAGCCTGAGTAGAAGGTGATATCTCACTGCCTGTGGTTTGGACAGCACATACAGTAAAGATCTGTTTCAAATAAATGGAAGAAAAACTGGTAAACTCAATCTGGGTCAACTTCTCTCCCCCCCCCCGAAACCCCTTTCCTCCTCTCTCTTTGTCTTCCTGTCTCTCTCTTGCTGTAGTTGGGTGTCTCTTTGGCCTTTCGTCACTAAACACCTCATAAGAGAGACGTCTCTTTTTGCAAAAAGTGATGGAGGACAGGATGGAGAGATGGAGGAGCATTGCAGATTTAGTGTTGGCTAGGTTGTGTTTGCTGGAGGTATGTACCAGTTGTGTACTAATACAGCCATGCCCCTGTGCCACTTTTTGAAAAGCTCAAGACTCGATTGGAATGAATAAAACGCAGAAAGTGCTCATATTATAATGATAAAGCCAGTGTGTGTACATTTATATATATACACACACACACACACACACACTCATATCGTAAGTATATGGTTCTGGCTTTATATATATGAATGGTATGAGGACTATGAACAAACAGTACTTGTTGCCTCCTTAGACCATACACACCATACACACACACAGCAATGTTTATCTGTGCAAATATAATTGCGTGCATGGGCATTTGCACCCAAATGCACACAGACTTGTGAGTATGACAGAGGACTGCATACCTTAGGACGTTTGTCCTGTGTGTGTATTCTGTACCTTTTGTAGTGGCTCGCGTAGCTCTCCTGTTACACATACACATGTTCTTTATGGGCTGGCTAATGGAGCTGAGCTCTTCCTGCCTCTGTGATGTGGTTTACTGTTGTTTGATGTGCTCAGGAATCCTGCATAGGAGAGCACCTCAAGCCGATCTTATCACATAAAAGCCCTTGGAATGGAAGAAGACACTCAGCTCTCTTTTTTAACTTAATAGAGATCTGTGTCCCTGTGAGGCTGTGTGTGTGTGCGTGTATGTGTGTGAGTAAGTGAGCGAGTGTGCACCATTTCTCTAATTCAATCGAGTGTGTAACCCAAAGCCAAACACACACATTTGATTTCAGTAAATGCTGAACCCGGAGACCTATGGCATGAGTGGACCAGAGACATGTCAGATATGTCAGTGCATGTTATTGTGATTGAATGTGTGCGTGCATATGTGTGTGTGTGTGTGTGTGTGTGTGTGTGTGTGTGTGTGTGTGTGTGTGTGTGTGTGTGTGTGTGTGTGTGTGTGTGTGTGTGTGTGTGTGTGTTGAGAACAGGCTTAAGGTATAGTCAGTTTTTATTTTCTGAGTAAGTTAGACTATTCACTATCGGGCATGTCAGTGGTACTACAGTGTAATGCACATGTTTATGGTGAACAAGACATTTCTAATATTTGTATACCATAAATTGTTGCCATTAATTAGTGAAATAGCTAGCTGTAGGCTACACATTATCCCATTGATTTTTTTATTTTAGAAAAAGTATATATTTGATGATAATGTGGGGAAAAAAGTAGCAAGGAGTGCTTTTTGATATCATAGCCAAAACAGATTAAAGGACATTTATTCTCGATGGATATTAGAAAAACAGCTACCACTGAAAGAGTAAGCGCTACTGATTCCTGGATTGTACGTATGCCGTCTGTACATTCCAGTTTGACTGAATCGTGGTTTCTGTTGCAGAATGCTTCAATGGGTGCTACAGGTTAAGTGTAAACACAGACGGAAAGGAAACGCACCACATGCTCTGTAACAGTAATGTCAACCTCATCCTCTTTCCAAATGCCTCACACTTCATAATAACGGATATGTATACATATTGTTTTTAATTCACTGGGGTTTTGGTTACAGTAATGCCAGTGAAGACATACTGTCTTGTTCAGGCTTTGAATATTGTATGCTAAAATGGCACGGCTTATTCCTCAGTTCTCTGATCTTGACTTAAATTACACCAGACATACTTCATATCAAGACAGTCATAAATGGCCAAATTCTCAATCATGCATGCACACACTGTCTATATTCTGCGTTTCATCTACGTCCTGAAAGTCGTGCCATTGTCTTCGCTCACACTGCCTCTCGCCATTCTTGTCTCTGCAGGATTCCTGTGTTGTTTGTTTAGTGGTGACCAGTCCTGTCTGCGCAGTCTGTCCGCCCACATGAAGGCCTTTTCTGTCATATTGATGCTAGCTTTAAAGATGAAGGACTACACGGATTAAACTGCGGTTGCCATCTTGAATAGATGTGACGCTTTCTCCAAATAAACTTTGGGTTTTAGTTCGGTGTGTTATTTTTTTCTCTTTCCTTCTCGTTTCAGTTGGTTTTGCTTCGCTTTTTGCTGGACATCAACTCTGATATCGTAAAAATGAGACAACGGTTTTACTGCAAAGTTGTGAAACCTAACAGTGTCTATGATGCTTGTGAACGGTAATTTCTCTCCATAAACAAATAAGAACATTTTTGCTTCTATTTTTATGAGTTTAAATCCTAGCGGTGAGCTTAACTCCAATGACCCCTATCTCTCCCCTGATTTTATTTGTATTTCTTCTTTTTCTCTTTCCACCCTTCTCCTTTCATTTCCCCTACTTCCCTTCTCCTCTCATTTCTTCTTCTTTCCTCTGCTTTCCAGGCCTAAACTCTGGATACCCACCGGCCCCCGAGAGAACAGTCATGTTTCCAATATGTCTCCATTTAGCAGAGACCAAATGAACAAGAGCAGGGCCAAGACAAGAGCAGGAAAAATCATCACATAGCCACTGGCACAATCTGCTTATCTTTCACTGCTAATAGCTCTCATGCTCCTCACATCATTGCTTCTATGTGCACACATGCACACGCACACGCACGCACACACACAAATTCATGTGTGCACATGTTATTCTTTGCACACAAACACATTCAATGCGCATCAGTGAGGATATACACGCTCATCCAAACTTGCTTGGGCTGTTTCCTGCCACTGCCGAGAAGTACATAATGATAATTACAGTTTGGGTCTACATCCCTGAATTAAAGTGATCAGACACACACACACACACACATGCACACACGCACACAATTCAGACGTGCCAGGGGCTGCTGTGGTGTATGCTGACTGGTGTGCAGCGTTGGAGCAACCCGGTGCTGGGAAGCAGTCTGTTCTACTATTGTTTTCTATTAAAACCTCCTGGGAACCATCTCAGCAAGACTGAGAAATGTACGGAGCCAATAAAACTCCAGTGAAACCAACAAAGAGTCAGAAAGACTAAGCCCTTAGTGAGGGCTTTATGTAACAATATCTTGCTCTGATTAAGAAAAACTAGATGAGAATGTGTAGAACTAAACCTGCGGAGACAAACAGAAAGCATTGTGCTTTTTTTAATTGATCTGTAAAATGTGCAAAACAAAAGGGGAAGGGACACAGACCGAGACACTGAGACATACTTATACTCAGATAAAGACAGACAGCAGTAACCGGAAAAGCCACAGAGGAGAAAAACAGGAGCCCGAGCTCAGGTGTGTGTGTGTGTGTGTGTGTGTGTGGGTGTGTGTGTGCGTGTGCGTGTGTGTGTGCCAACCACAGAGGATTGGAGGTGTTTACAGTGTGTGTGAATATATGCCAGTAAGCCCCATTGACTCACTTGTGTGGGTATGCCAGCATTTCATGTGCCCATAATGGTAAACCATGAGGGCATTTTACTAGGCCACTGTTTTAATGGCTGTTTTACAACCCAGCACATCCAACAACATAGCTGCACTTCAAATAACTCATCCCTTTTCTTTCTAAAGTCTCTCACTGCTGCACACTCTCATTGGGCTTTCAGTTAGCTCTTGGTACTCTTTCTCTGCTGCTATTGATCTGTCCGTGTTATAGCTCAACTGCATATATCAATCTGCATGTCTCTCTAGATTTTTAATTAAAATGTGCTTTACTGGCATGACAATATCTTTCTTTCTACACTGACAACACCTCCTCCCTTGACCTCCCCTTCCTTCTTCTCATTCCTTTGGTGACCCTGAGGGCAGGACCGTCGTTAAGGAGGCCGTCACTGGTCACCTCTGGGTCCTGTGTCCTGGTCTGCCTCTTTATGGCCGCAGGGCCCACCTAATCAATTGCCCACTCATGCGCACACTTAAATGCTCCGACACACAAACACACACAGGCAGACACACACAAGACTTCCAATCAATTAGTCTCGAAATTTATACAACCGGGTAATCTTGGGGGTGTTCGTCTCCCTAAGGCCAATAAGAATGAGCTTTCCCGAGACTTCTACATCAGCCAAATGATGCTAATTAGCTGTGTCTGTGTGTGTCTGTGTGTGTTTGAGTGAGCGCGTGCAAGTATGTGCATGTGTCTTTGCGACTGACACTAATTAGTAGAGCTACTTCCTCAGGACCGTTTCCTGTGATAGTAATTATAAGGTATGTGTGATAAATTCCAGGCCTTCTTCCACCCGTCCAGAGATAGAACAAGACAAAAAAGAGAGGGAGGGAGAGCATGTGCTACTCAGAAGAAGTTAAGGAGGTCAGCCTTAAAGGAGTGATGAAGTAAAAGTAAGAAGAGACTATGAAAGAATGATGTTACTCTAGTGGGGCAAACTGACTCAGTACGAAGATGAAAGCTTTTTCCACATGCGATATCTTCCCATAGGCTCCTTGACGTGGAAGCCCCCCTTCCTCTCTCGTTGTCAATCACTGCATTCTTTTTGTGTGTCACAATCCCCCAATCGTCATTATGTGTTCAGATCAAGACAAGACGTTCTTTCTGTCTCTGGAAAGACTATTCAATCTCTGTCTATCAGTTTAACTAAACACACACAAATAGTAAATGCGCTGTCCTCTCATTCCGACCAATAATCTCAGAGCGTCAACTTGTCTTTCAGTTCAACATCAACTTCATTAGACAGCTCCACCTTCCAATCATTCATACATTAGGAGACAATGCCACTTCACCCGGTTACGCCGTGGCTGACAAATCCTCTCTGCTATGACAGCAACAGTAACCATACTGCAGGCAAACAGAGTGTGTGTTCGTTTTACTAAACTCAAGTCAGGGTTTCACATACTGTACAGGACATAAAACCTCCAAATCATATGTACTGGGTTCGTTAATGTTCGCCAAAGATACTTTGCGGATATGAGCACCAATAAAATATTCCAAAGTAGCGATAAAAAAATAACCATAATTGATACTAGAACAGCCAAACTCTGAGAGAAGTGAGCTTAAGACATGACGTTTGCAGAGTGCATTCCCAGAGAATAACATGGTCCACGGAAAAATGGGTCAGAAAAGTTAAATTCATGGCCCTTAACCTTCAGTTGCATTGGCTGAACAGAGCAATATCCAAATCAAAAGCTGACTATACTGAGGAAACTCTGGAGTCTCCATCCTTGAAGCTTACTGTATGGGATCCAGGTAGAAGTCTGTCATTACCTTACTGTACTGACCAAGGTCTTAGAAGCAGGGATTTCCATGTAATGAAGCCCTCCATTGACAAAACCTCAAAGGAGGAGGAGGAGGAGGAGGAGGGTGGAGCATGCCTAGGCCCTGACATAATAGCACACCTACAGGCCCGCAGCCGACACACATGTCGAAGGTAAACACGCGTGTCAGAGGGCACGGGAGCACAGACAGACATGATGAATGGCCCGAAGTTCCCACGAGGCGACACACATACAAACGCGCTTGCAGAGTGAGGAAGGTGATGTGTGGTCAGCCCCTCCTCATCACTGCAATACAGATAATCCCATTCACACACTGCACCGACCCTCGATGTCTCATCATTACTTATCACAACAAAGGCACTGAAACACCATATCTGTGATTCTACCAGTGTATGTGTATGTGAATGTAATTTCAAAGCATTGTGAACGCAATGCTGCTTGCTGGTTGAAAATATGGATATGAAAAGATACCTTTTTGTGTGTGTGTGTGTGTGTGTGTGTCCGGGCCCCTCAGGGAGATCACTGAGCAGGGACATGACCTTGCCAGTACAGCTGGTCTCTCTGTATGTTTAGTCATTGTAACCATGGTAATGGCGCTGTGCAGACAGGATGTCTAGATTGGGGGATTTGAAAGTCATAATGTCGCGACTGCTCTAAGCTTCATTATGCCATGGATTACTATAACAAACGATACATGAACACACTTCACGGAAAGAATTGATTTTCGCGGTTACAGGTTATTAAATTCACAGTCGAATAGCCCATTTGCTGATGCATGTTTGATTTAATGACATGCTAAAAAAGGAGTATGCATGAGATATAGTCCATATTTTGCTTTTGTAGAATGCCACAAAAGATTATGTTTCTATCCAAATAATGACGTGACGTGATGTGAAAACTGTTCAGCAAAAATTCAAGACAAGGGCATAAGAGTGTGTAATTGATAGAGCTCCTGGTTTCATGTTACACTGAGGAATTAATGTTCTTTGTCTATGTGGTATTTTTGTCCAAGGTGTAGTTTGGTAAAGTAGAGAAATATAACAAAACAATAAAGCAAAAATATGCACTGAACATCATCATGTGTTCAAAAATATATTTCCATTGGCTTTTTTTATATCTTTCTCTATTTCTCCAACTCAGCCTAGCATGAACATATTTTCGAATAAATATATTTTACACTTCCATTTCGACTTTCTTATGTGAAAATCAAATTTTGAATTAACAGGTGGATGTGTTGCAGGTGTTTTCTGATACATGGTATGTTGTGTTTGGTCATTCTTCCCCTCCAGCTCAACTCCTCTGCGAACCAGACTCTGCACCTTCCCTCACAGCTATTCTCAATCTTTTCCCTCTTCTTTCTTCCACCACTTCCTCCATCATTCTCCGCCTCCCTTCTTCCATCACCCCCTCCATCAATCACTCTCCCATTTTATCATTGACCCTAACTCTCTGCTTCAATTTCTCTCTTTTGCTTAATCTTGCAGAGACATTCTACTCATGTTTGCATGATTTTCCCCTCCATGTCTCAATTGTCAACTCCCCCCTCATCTACCTCTAAAAAGTTCCACTTTGTCAACTCTGCATCTCTTTGCCTGCCTCAAAGCTGCTGTTACCTTTTTCTTTGCTCTATTATCTTTTTCCATCACGAAAATGTAAACAGAGATAATATCAGCGGCATTCCCAGTGTCTACAGGAGGATCAGGTTGAGTAAGCCACTGCAATGTTGTGGCATGTAGTATTATCCCATTCAGACAATGGAAACATCTCAATGATTAGCTTTCAAAATGTCCAAACACATAATTTCTCTATTGTGCACCTACAACCTGTGACCCAAGACTCATTTAATGACTAGTTCCTCTGGAGGCCATCTGTGTGTGTGTGGGGGGGGGGGGGGGGGGGGCGTGTACTGTACAGTATGGTGGAAACTCAATCTGGTGTGGGATGATAGAGCAGACCCGCACCGCTCCTTATACATCAAGCATGCAGCACTCTGTCTAAAAAAGGCAAATATGAAAATGCACTCTGTGTCTTTTTTACTTTATCTCTTTATATCACACACACACACTTGGAAACCCATCATACAATGAGAGGATATTGAAAATGATTCTTTGATCAGCATTGTTGAAAAGCCAGGAGTCCTCTCTCTCTCTCTCTCTCTCTCGCTCGCTCATACACACACGCACATTAACACACACACACAGAGAGCTCCGCAGTTCACTGGGGAACGTGCCTCACATGGTTTGCTTCAGCTGGTCTTCTTGACAAATGCCACATTACAGCGGTGAGAAGGAGAAACTTGGCATGCAATCAAACTTCTCTCATGATTTCTAAGATTTGAAATACTTCAGTTTGTGTAGCCCCTCAATTCCATCCTCCCCTCCCTCTCATTCTCTCTTTCTGTCTCATTTTCTTTTTGCTTTCACGCTAACTCCCCTTCCCTCTCACTCTCTCTTGTTACCTCTCTTTCTCTGTCTTATCTTTCCTGTTTCGTTTTCCCTGTGCTAACTTGGACCAGAGTCGTGCTGTGGGAATATGGCCCCTTTTAAAGCAGAAAGCCAAGGTTTGTGTAATTATGTGCATGTCTGCAGACGTGACTGATTATATGTGAGTTCCACTGAGGTTGTGTGTACATTCTGCATGCGTATCTTTGTGGCTAGTTCAGATGTAAGTCAGTCTCACGAAGCTTCGCCCCTCGCAAATTCAACAGTCCTTTAATCGTCATCATCAGTGACCCCAAACTCCTGCCTCTGACCTCCTCATTCACACAGACACATACAGGTTCAAAGCCACAAGAGACCACACACACACTCGTGCCCCCTGTGCCCCCTCCATTAGCTCTTACCAGTGGAGACTTGCATTCAGTCAAAGTCTCAAACACAAAGGCAAAGAATCCCATCTACTTTGTGCTGTTTATGTCAACCAACCATCACACTTACCCTCTTCCTCGGACATCTTTAGAGTGGTAATATAATGATAATATAAGACAACAAAAGTATTATTCCCGTTTCTCTAATTTCACGTACATTTTTACTAATTTCACGTACATCCCTAGAAGCATGGATTGTGTCAGTATCATATTTAATACATTTCCTCTGCTAAACATCCCTGGTAATGTTTGGATGGTGGGAATTGGAACAGACAGGAAGATGTTTTGTATCCCAAGTGCATGTGTGTGCAGAGACACGGGCAAGGGCGCTCTCTTTCTCAGTCTCTGGCACATACACATACGCATACACACATTCCTTTAGAGTTAGTGTGATCAGAGGAGTTTGTGAGGCGTAATGGATTTCAAAAGTTGTGTTTTCAATACATATGTTCCAGCCTTCCCTTTTGTACTGTACCGAGTGGCTGACATTAAAGGCATTTCTCTGTGACAACCAGATATGTGGCTCCATGCGCCTTCAATCAGAGAGCTCAAAGCAAACACACATGTAGCCGCTCCACTGACAGATCACTGAACTTCACTCACACATTCATTCATACCCACTGACACGCACTCACACATGGAAGTGCAGCTCTTGTGTCCTCCTTCTCGTCACACATAGGAAAAGAAAACAGCCAAACGCATATTTTTTCTGACCCCCAGTCTAAAGCTGGACCACCTGTACTCAATAAATTTTACTTTTCACAAGGCAGCTATAAACAACTGCTGATCCTGCTTCAAAACACACCTCGGCACTGATATCCTTATAACACTCGTGCATAAGCCAAGTGGAAGTCTTTCTTTCACAGATTAGAGAAATGCATAATCATGAATGTACAGCACAGCACATGGTCACAGAATATGTGATCATTATTATGTGTGGCCTGTAACAATTTAAAAAGAGTTACTGCATGAGTAGATTAAGGCAGATAGGTAGATATTTGGCTGAGTGCGAGACTAACTTCATCTCCAGAATCTCCTCCAGCTGTTTGCGTCTCTCCTGGCGAAGATTATTAAGGTGTCCGTCTCTCTCGTGCAGGGACTGCTGAGTGGAGGACAGATGCAGTTTGGTGGCATCCAGCTCCTGGCGTGTATTCTCTAAAGCCCCCATCAGCTGCTCCAACTATTCAAGGGAAACAAATATGCACAGGCTTAAACAGTATCAAAACATACCAGGATACTTGCCACATGTCTCTGTTTACATGAAAGCATATAACTTACATACAATATACTTGCAGTCTCACACACGTACACAGGGACATGGAAAAATAATCAGATACACTTTTATTCCACTACATGGGGGTGTGTTAAAATGCCAGAATTCAACACAACAAATGGCCAGTTGACATCTAAATGCAGGTGAAATGACTAAAGGTTCGTTGAATGATATGTCCGCTGACCCTTGGACTGGAAACAAGGGTTCTCTCTTCTCTCCCACCTTCCTCCACTTATTTTATCTCACTCTCAAGTGTGGCTCTACTTCAGAGCAGGTGAGAATAATGCTCGACCCCTCGACTACGTCTCCTCCCTCTGCACACACATGCCCTCAAGCCATGCAGGCCAACCTGCGTGTCTAAAAGACAGGATGTGACCTCAGGGTGTCATTATCCTAAGACAGGAAGTGTGTAATTGTGTAACAACAAGTTCTTTACAATAGGATGGAGTACTGGGGAGGCTCGTTCGGGTTATGTAAATGGTGGCCGCAGGAATTAGAATGTATCTTTGTTCAATTCTGAGGATGCACAGATTTGAGGTATAAGATAGTCAAACAATAAATTCTGAAGTGTTGGATCTCAAATGAGCAAAGGGAAAGAAAGAAAAGAGAAGCAGTATTCGGGGGAAGCACTCCATGGGGTAGGACATGAAAAAAAGGAATGGGCCTCTTTTATGAAGGGGCCAAATCGTTCACACATTTTCAGGACACTCTCCATCTCCGCTGGCTTTCTCTGTGTGTTTCACAGATGTCAGATAATGTTCTCACTGACTGTTCATGAATATCACATGTGGAGCGAGAGAAGAAAAGGTGAAAGCCAAGCGAGTGGGGAATACAGATATTTTAAATGGTGGGAAAAGGGACAACTTTCTGTCATGACTTCCTTGAAATGTGACAAAGCATTGATTTGAAAAAAAATCCCTGCCAACAACAATTGGCCGAAGTAGTATCCAGCAGTTAATATACCCAATATCAACAAGACATGCAACCGTCCAAAATCACACCATGCTTAATGTTTGATGTCTTCTTTCAGGTTTAAAACAATCCAAAGCCAGTCTTTTCATCTTGAGAGTCAAGGGTCACACACACACAACTCCATTTACACCCACCACATGTCTATCAAGCCTCATGCACCGTCTGCCTACCTCCCAGTCCCCCATTATCCACCACCCAGGCTAGCCCTCACTTCACAATCACATCATTAATAAGGAATACAATGCATTTTAGTGAAATTAAGGACCTAATCAGCTTAGCAGTGAGCCTGTGCGTGCTAATTTAGCTCAACTTCAAGGCAAAGCCCCCGAGCCAGGCTAAGGCTCACTAAGACTGGCCCAAAGCCCCTTTAGGTGCTAAGCTGATTGGGGCCTCAGAGGTAAGGGCCAAATCCCTCTTGTCCATTTGCGTCGGTGTTGCTGGTTCAGAGGCCTAGTTCAAACGCCACAGAGGGAGAGAGAAGACGAGAGATGGGAACAGATATGGAGAGAAAGGGAGAGAGAGTGAGGAGATAATTGGCTGAGACAAGTTAAGAAGGCAGATGGGAAAGAACGAGGCTTGGGACAATGGATGAACAGCAGACATGATGGCAGGAGAAAGATAAGAGCGAGAGTGAGAGACTTAGAGAGCGGGGGTGTGAAGAAAAGTGACCCAGGGCATTACCCATGCTTCATTTCAGTAGGTCAGGCTGATGGAAGACTTTGTTTAGCGTATTACACATCATGAGACTGATTACTCTGGGACAGAGGGGAGCAAGAAGAAAGAAGAAAACCAAGGAAAGACTGCATGGGGGGGGGAGAGAAATGTGAGAATGTGAGTCTGGCAGGGCGCTCTGAAACGGTGCCAGGGTCAGGTGATGTTTCAGAAGGACCTGTCCCACTCTATCCCCCCAACATCCCTTTCCACACACACTGTTTTTCTCGAGAGTCTGAGGCAAGATCGGCAGTTGACTGACGACTGTGTAACTGCATGTTAATGGCATGTTGACTCCTGCCTCGTTATGCGGTGACGTCATGCTGGCTGACAAAATTCAATGTGTTGACAGCGCCTACTGTAGCTGTGAGCATCAACGACGGAGCAGCTAGAGTGCCGGGTCAAATGGGTACCTTTCCGTCAGTCAGTAGCGCGACTGCAACTCTATTTTGGCTCAATACATGTCAAGTGCAGACTCCAGTATGACTGCATGCTGGCTCATTATGTTCTCTATGTGGAGGGTCTGGATTGACTTGAAATGAAAGCAAGTTGACAATGACTTTTGGGGTCAATGAGTTAACGTTAACGTGGCACAAGCAAGGAAAGGGTTTCCCTGTGACTCTGGCTACGCAGGGGTAAACTTCGGTGAATCATCCACTTGTTTGCGTGCGAAAAGTCCCGCAGACATAAATATTCTTTCGGACTTCTCAGTGGATCAGAATATTGTTTGATAAACAGTATCCATGCTGACTGTAAGTCAAGCGTGTAAAGTACAGAAATTGAAAAAAGGAGGGGAAAGAAAACAGCCACAGTTAGCATTGGCTCTAACAGACTTTTCTAAACTGAGTTTGACCTCTTAATTTCCCACTCTGTCCACCAATCTCCTCACTTCATCTTTTTAAGTTATCCTCTATCAGATTATACCTCAAAATATGTGCGTGTGTGTGTGTGTGTGCGCGCGTGTGTGCGTGCGTGCATGCGTGCGTGTGTGAGCATGTGTGTGTGTTTGAAGCAATGCAGCCACTATTCTGCCTCAAAATGTTACTTCTTGTTTTAACCGCCGATTGCTCTCATGTTACTTGTGGCACTCATCAGCAATGCAAGGTCATTCTCATTCAAATGCACACTCACACCAGGAGGAAACACACTCCCTTGCCCTGTTTCTCTTTCCCACCACAGACACAGCCACGCTCTCTCTCACACACACACACACACACACACACACACACACACACTCAGGCATTACAAATGCACACACATAAACTTTTTAGACGTTCTTAAAAGTGTAGACTGACCAGCTGGCATTCAGAAAGACTCACAGATAGCAGGACAAACAGAGTAAAAGGGCAGCCTGTACTCCATCAAGACTACAGGTCTACACGTTTGTTAATTAATTCAGATTACATGCACATAAACTCACAATATGTTAAACATTTGCTCACATTTTCAAGCATGCAACAGCAAACTTAATGAGCAACATAAAATGGAAAAGGAGATAACAGACATTCATTTAAAACATAAGACTATTTTGCAAGAATGTTATTTGTTGTTTAATCGTGACATATTAAGGGATTAACGATCATTCATTTACGGCAGTCTGCCTGCAGTTACACTCTTAGCCACATGGGTGTGCACTGCAGTTACCGTAAGTTCCTCACATTTTTTCCACTGGTCCTTCTTAGTTCTAGGTGAGCTGTTACCTGCATTCAATTTTAAAGGTAGGGATGCATGGGACTATCTGTGTGTGTGTGTGTGAATGAGTGAATACAGTGTGTGAAACATCGGGTCAACCTGTCTCTGGGCCTGAACACGGGCAGCCTCCTCTTGCGCCCAGAGAGCCTCCCTATGTGCGGAGGTGTTCATGCTCTCCCTCAGTGCCCTCTCCAGCTCCCTGATCCCCTCAGCCGTCTCCCGCATGGCATCCTGGGAAGCTGAAAGAGGAAACTGAGGGGGCTAAAGGAGGTCAGAGGAGGAGGACAAGGAAGCGGGTTGGAAGCAAAGTAGCAAAAGCCAGGGAGAGAGTGTTTTCTTTGAGTATACTTTGTTTTCAAAACTCACCATCAAATGTTTTTGCATTGGAATAACACTATATTGGCAAAAGATAGCTTGAGAAAAGATGTATTTGTTGATCTCTCCACTAAAGGGAATCCAGTTCATGTAAAACAGAAACAAAAAGAAAGCTGGGGTGAGAGAAGAGCAAGACTTCTCTCAGAAGAAAGAGACACAGCCAAGACAGAAGAGAGTGCTGAGTGATGGAGAGAGAGTGTGTAAGTGCTGTGACCTTTGCTGACATCCATAGGATTGTGCGCGTATGTGAGTGTGGGTGTGTGGAGTTGACCATGCGCAGTTGACCATGCGCTTTCACATGCACAGTTTGTGTGTGGCCTCCCTGACACCGTGTTGGGGAAAAGGATCCCTCTCCACACTGGGTGATGGAACTGTGAAAGAAAACACTGGACAGAAATAATAAACCCCTGATTCTCTCTCTCTTTTTTTTCAACTCTCCCTCCTACTCCTCAATCGTTGACTAGCTTTCAAGTTCACACTTTCACACTTTTCTGGGAGCAGTGCAGACGCCTTGGAGTGAAAAGGATAAGGAGACACTTTCAAACTGAGCAAGAAAGAGTTCAGTTACACTTGTTGCAAAACACAAACTAGAGGTGTGATGTAGGAAATCAAATAAAAGCAGCATTCTGATATGAACAACTGAATATGAAATATCATGTTAACACTTGTTTAGCCACAGTTTGTACAACCTTACATAAAGATAGTGGTTACTTACGTTTCTATAAGAATACATTGCATGAGAGTGAGAGCAACTACCTGCTGTCGATAGAAAAAAAGGTAGATGGGTGTTTTGAGGGTTAGACTAAATACTGGGAGCTGGAACTTGAACTGAACTGGAAACACCACAAGTTAGATAACACAGTTGTAGAAGTATGAATCATCATGACACAGTACAACCAACAAGTTGCCAGAGCAACAGATATTGTTGGAAGCAACAAGGGTGCGTCGGAAACTCTATCCAGACAGCAAGAAATAAAAAACGAGTGAAAGAGAAAATGTTTCACCGTTTCCCAAAGTCATGCTACAAGCACTGCAACTGATATTTCATTTCAGAAATGGCTGCATGTAAAAGCCAGTTAGTAAGTTCAGAATGCTTAGAAACACTGATATATAGCTGATATATGGAGCTCAGCGTTAGTGTGTGTGTGTCTAAGGTTATTGTAAAGAAATTAACCAAATAGGCACATTGTTTTTGTTTTTAGGTCAAACAGTGGCTCACACATGGTGAGTCTATTCTGAGGGCAGAAAAAAGAAAACAGTAAATGCATGGAAAACTAAAAAGAGTCAAGGGAACCAGGCACGTGGAAGATGCATCTGAATGACCAATTAACTGCCCTCAAATAAATATTAAAATTAGTTTTGACTTGGTCGCTGTATCATACATTGATAGTGGTCAAGAAAGCTCCTAAAATTCAAGAGCAATTATTAAATAGCTGGGCTACTTCATGAAAAAGACTTATTTATGACCAAAAATGCCAATCATCGGACTTGTTCAGTGATACTGACAGAAACACCAGCGATGGGATTATCCCTGAGTGTGATGAAAATAGTGGCAAGCCAGCCAAATCGCAAGCGGATACTTGTGGCTCGTCACGTCAGCACGACACAGCCGGAGGTGAGCGACAAACACCCGCACACACACATACAGAGGCAGGCTGTGTGCGTCAGCAGTCCAAAGCTGTAATTGGATGTGACAGACGGGCAGTAATTCGATGCACCAGAATCAACAAGTGCTGGTCTGACCCCGCCTAACAGACAGAAACACACACATGCACACACACACACACACACACACACACACCCCACTGAGATGGGGCTGCCACCACTGGACCCATGAATGAAACCTGACCAGAAAGCTGTGTCTGCCTGTGTGTGTCTGTGCATATCTGTGTGTTATGTGATTTTTATTAGTAACAAGAGAATATTGCTGGCTTTCATGAATACAAAGAATGGAAAAAGGGCAAGAGAGATACAGAGAGCGGGGAGAAATGGAAAGATAATTGCCTCTGCAGCACCAATCATCACCTAATGCCCTTGGGAAGGATCATTATGGAGTCTAGCCCTTTCTGGTGTGATGGAGGGATTATAATCACTAAAATAAACGAGCAGAGAGTGAGAGAATGCACATTTCCAGAAGCTGTATACCTATAATCCTCGGCTTCACAGGCACACAAACCACACATACATCTGTCTCTGTCAAAAAAGTTAAGTGTGCGGCATCAACCTCTGTGTGTCCTATTTCATGATTTAAAAAATGTTAAGCATGTGTGCATGGCCAGAAGTTTTCAAACAGTTTCAGTCAAATGTACAGACTGTGGGAAAAGGCTTCGAGTGAATTTGTCTCTCTTCTTTAACTGACCCCAGATTTTTCTATAATTCTTGTGTTTCTAAATTGAGGGGTTGGGGGGGGGGGGGGTATTGAGTGTCGCTGATGCTTCTCCGTTACAGATAAAAGAGAAATAAAAGGCTTGTGTGAAGGCTTGAAGTGAACGTTTCCTTTGTGTGTTTTCTCTGTGTTTGTGAAGTGCAGCGTGGCGCGATAGAGACCATGGAGCGGAAAGATGCTATCACTCTATCCCACATAAACTCCCCTGGATGGATGGAGAGAGGGAGCAGTGAGGGAAGGCCCTGTTTGTTTGTATTTACCCTCGGAGCGTGCTGTGTTCCTGATGGATCCAGAGATAAATGGAGGGAGAGAGAGAGAGAGAGAGAGAGAGAGAGCGAGAGAGAGAGAGAGAGAGAGAGAGAGAGAGAGAGAGAGAGAGAGAGAGAGAGAGAGAGAGAGAGAGAGAGAGAGAGATGAGTTGGAATATGTGCTGGTCCCTACAACTATTACTTTTAAGTACTAAATAGTAAGTTTTACATGTTCTATAGAATCTTTTTCAAACATTGCTGCTGTATTTAATCATATTGTTCCTAATATTTTCTTACATATAATTATATTATGTACAGTCGAAATTGTGCTGTTAGACAGGTCTCTCAGGGTCTTTTTTTCTCAGGGTTTTGTTGATTTGTGTTTTGTCTGGATTTTTGTTTTGTCCATGTTATGCTTTTGTTTTGCACATTGGCTTCAGAGAGGAACACCATTTTGTTCAACTGTATATTCGTATGTGGATTGGACCAAAACGGATAAGCAAATCAGAGATGTATTTTATTGGCGTGTAAGAAATAAACAAAAATGGAGAAAAAGCAGTACAGAAAGTATTGAGAACGTTCAAAATATAATGCTTACACACCTGAGCACAATTCATAAATAACCAAATTTAAGGGATTATAATGTTTTTTAAATGTTTGTTAATGATAAGAGTTGATGTTAAAACAGGTCAACAGCCATGCTAGCATGCTAAAATAATGTGCAGCTGAGGCTGATGGTAATGTTTTTCAGGTAGTAGTCATAAACCAACGGGTTGAACACATTTAAAAAAATTCACCTGATCAACTCAGGTGATCACATCAAATAGTTTTTAGGATTTTTCAGTTTCAGCTACCTACTGACTGACTTTTACATTTTCAAATACTTCCATCAGCATCGGCCAGGTTTTGATATGGCTGAATGACAATAAACTTGAGCTTGAATTCCTGCATTTGCTTGAACACATGTATTACCTCTGGTTAGTATTTTATAATGCATTGAATATACACCAACAAAAAATTCCGCTTCCTCTGAAACCTTCCCTTTTGCTCTTTTTATGGAAGTCATCTATCTCCCTCACATCAATTCCACTTCTCCCTTGCACTTGTCCCAGTACATCTTTCTTTCTGGCACTCACTTCATATCTCTTTCCAGGTTGTAGAAATATTAATGTGTGCTACTCAGACGCTGTTTAGAAGAGGAAATAGGATGTTGGATGCTGCCTGCCAGCACACACAGAAATAACAAAATATCTCAACCAAAACAGGCTGAGAGCAGCTCCGGTTCTTTTTGGCACAGAGGTACAGAGAGGTGTACTCTACTTCATCGGTCCTGTGGGAATAACCTGGCATGGCTGAGTTCTGCATATTAACACCTCAGCATTGCTCTGCAGGCTAGCGTATAAGCATGCACACAGACACACACATACTGTCAAGCGAACAGCTGACACTCTTGTTGACACCTTAGGAGAACTATACAAATAAAAAATGGTAAATCATGATTCTCTCTCCTGCCTCACTAATCAGTTCTTTACTATTCCCATCTGAGCCATTATGCCGGCGCTCCTGGCTGGCGTATGGAGCCGATACTGCAGGACTAAATGCCTGTCTCTTCCACTTAGATTCTGAGATGCACTGAGGGAGGTAGGGCAGGAAGCATGAAAGACTGGAAAAGGGCTCTCGTTGCTCAGAAGAGCAAAATTATACACAACGGGAGAATGTTGAGAGAGATGAAAGAAGGGGAAAAGATGATCATTTCTGAGGAACAGCTTGCAAAAGAGATGAGGAGGAAAGAAGAGGGCAGAATACATGAGTACCGGAAGAGCCAATCTGCACACTGTGAGATGAATAGGTGATGAAGAGCTAAACTTGAGGCGAAAGAATGTACACATGTCCACCAACACACACACACACAAACCTGCGACAAAGAGTGTGCATGTCCGTCAGTATGGGCATCTTTCCTCATCTCACCAACCATTGTCTGCTTCTGGATGTTAGGAGACTTCACTTGCCTTCAGAGAGAGAAATATGGGTGACAACAGATAAAGACAACAGTGAAGAAATGTAAATGAATCATTAAAACCATAGAATACAAAAAGATTTGTACCTCACACAACCATATGACATATGCACACATTTGCAGGGCAACCAAAAGATAAAATATAGACGTACGGATGGACAGACAGACAGACAGACAGACAGACAGACAGATAGATAGATTAATGTTGTTTTACGACATGGTTTTGCTTTACAGTATTTTCAGAGTTAAACAAAGCTGGCTTATTGCATCATACAGGTAAATGGTTGATCCGTGTGTACGGTAAAGCAGGGAAGCACTGTGCATGTGTCTTGTCTTAGTAACACTGGGACAAGACGAGACTTGACTGATGGAGGTGAGACACTGCTGTGTAAATCTTTCAACAACAAAACACACAAACACATGTAGGCAGGAGATGGAAGCACATGCACGCACACAAACACAAATCTTCCTTATGTGAATGAGGTAAGTCTACAGATAAGAAGAGGACAGGAAGACACAGACGCATACACACAAGTGCATGTGTTTTTAGAAAATAAATAAGTCCATAGAAACACACACACACACTCACACACACACAGGATAATAAATCTGCTGTCAGTGTTGTGCATTGCCGAGGTCCTGATTACAGAGCAAAACCTGCCAGGACGGCGGTGCATTTACCTCCACACAAAGAGCTGCTTCTTGTCATTTCCTGAACTTACTTAGCCTGAGAACTATGACACACACAGACACACGCACACACGCACACACATATATACATAGAAATATGCATAAAACACACACACACAAACACTCACATACTTTAATACACTCACTGGTGGACACACATGTGAACCCACAAAACTCATACGCCATAGGATACACACAGCTGCCCTTATACACAATCTATATCTTCTCACAAACACTTTCAACCTAGAATCAAAACACAGCCTTTGAGCTCCCAGTTTGGCCTTCGCACTTGAAGAAAAACAAATGCATAGAAAGTGTGAGAAAGCTGACAGTGACAAATTAGCGGCGAAGAGAACCCTCCAACACTGTAAACAGGCTGTGACCAAGCAGCTGCTAAAACACGCCACATTATTATTCCATATCCACACGGGTGTGTTTACTCTGGGCAAAACATACAAGCTGCCCCCACATATTGGCAAATATTTGCTGTCACAGCCCTTAGAATGGTGTGTGTGTGTGTGTGTGTGTGTGGGTGTGTGTGTGCTGTTGTCAGCTTTTATGAGTGATGTTGGTTTGCAATTAATGTGAAATACCTAACAAGATGATGAATAAATTTAACACACAGTCACCTTGCCACACACAGACACGACATAGTGCCTTTTAAAACCAAAATATGTGTTATAATAATAGAAGACAGACCAGTATTTACATCTGATATTTCTCCCCTGTACAAAAACTCAACGTTGGTCAGTTTATTAGGCCTGTCATTTCATGTCTCTGGCTTACTTCTTTATTTCTTTATTTCTTTTTTTATGACTCTGCTGTTGATTTTATACGTTCTTTATCATTTTTACGAGTGGGTTTTGAAAAGGGTTGCGTAAATAAAGATTATCATTCAATTCTGTTACCATTATGAATGAAGACTATGTATGCACATGCACATGTGCGTACATATTTACACAGTGCAGAGTTATCTGTTTATACTCTGATCTTTGATGTCTGTGTGTGTGTTTTCATAAGCTCAGAGGCATGTCCATGGAGAGCAAACATGCCATGAGGGCATATCAGCTATCACACACAGCCGCCACTGGCACAGGTGTATAAACCAGCAGACATGCTGGTCCCTTTTCATTGCTGATAAACACCCATCAACCCATCAGTGCAAAAATGAAGTCAGTGTTTTGACCACTGAGAAGGCAAATGAGGGCAAATAAAGTGTGAATAAGGAGCAGACGGGCTGGGCTGCATGTGAGTGGAAAATATGAAGGAGAACTGTGATTTGTAGAGCATCGAAATAAGTCAATTCAAGGGGGGGGGAGTATTTTATTGCTGTGATATTTCTTAGAAAAATGAGGTGAGCCAGAGAGAGAGAACGAGAGAGAGAGAGGAGGGAGGGAGAGAGAAAGAGAAAGAGAAAGAGAAAGAGAAAGAGAGAGAGAGAGAGAAAGAGAGAGAGAGAGCACCGTGAATGAGTCTCGCCATTTCCTAAACTGTACGTAATAAGTAATTGTTCACATTTCCTCTTGCTTTTTTCATCTTGAGCATTCCACACATCCACCTTCCAACATCAGCAGCTCTGCTTTATTTCTGGCTGTCAAAGCACAGCTCTGTTTGTTTTTTTTCCTCTTGTATGTCTCAATAAATATTTCTATCGTTCTTTCTTTTTCACTCTGTTTTCCCATTTTCCCTTACTCGTTTCCTCTTGTTTGTTTCTCATGTTTTGCCTCTTACAACTTACATCCATTTAGAAGGGCATTGAGAAAAATGCAATGAATGAAGGATCCTCTAACCTCGCTCAATGAGTACTGCCAACGTGCCCTAGAGCCAGGCACAAAGAGCAACTGAATGGCTTCTGTAGAGCTGCTGAGTGGCCCACAGCTGGAAGTTGTGGTCACACAGAGACGCTCCCAGATCTCAATGTGGGAAACTGCGAATATTAAGTAGGGTGTTTCTGGAAAAGAGTATGTATTCTCAGTTGACTATTCCCGGGTAAATAAAGGTTAAAAGGAGTGATAACCTTTTAAGAAAAAAGTCCAGATTTCTATCTCCCCTTCATAACTCTTAATTCTCCTCTTCTCTTTTAATCAACAGCAGAGTGGAACAAAGCCTCTGATTTCAAGCAGACAAGGACACACCAGTCCAGTTACTACCCAGGGTCGCACAATATATAGAATAAGGCAGATATGATCTGAATTAAATACATTTTCTCTTTCCAAAAAGAGGAGGGGTACAGGAAAAAGAGAGAAGGAAAAGAAATGAGCGTCTATGAAAGTACAGCAAGAGGCCGTTGGATCAACACTGGAGTCTGAAGTTGTATCTGAGGCGCTGGTCCAGATGCAGAGCTGAGAGATTCAAACAGTAAAAAGTCTGTTTATTACCGATAGATGCGTGATGGTGCTTAGATATGTCGACTCTTATCGCAACACAAATGCTGTTTCACGGTTGCCTTTGTATATTGTCTGTGTGTGTCTGACAGAGTGAACGAAGGTTAAAGAGGAAGAAGTTTGTTTGTGTCTCTACGTGTCTAAATGTGAGAAGATGTAGTGTGATTCACTGTTGGGTATTGTCTATGTATTTGATATTTGTGTTATGAAACACTCCTCTCTGGTGCAGGGGCTACTTGTCCATATTTATACAGGAAGTTGATCGGTCTTATTCAAAGCTAAAATGGACACTTAAATAGTATGGACACTTGCAAATACACACGTAAATGCACAATGTTTACAAACATTTTGATGTCGTAATATTGTAAACAGACAGTTTGAGGTTATGTGTGTGTTTGCGTTCATGCATACAGTGTGTGTGGTTTACAAAAGACTGATGCTTTCAACATCTGGAGTTTGAGTATGGTCATAGGAATGAGGCCCAAAATGATGTGTCTTTATGTGCAAATGGTTGTTTTTGAGTGCATTTCTACCAGCCAACAAATCCTCGTCAAATACACTACCGACACATATTCTCCTCAGAGTCACCCGAGACACACACTTTCACACTCACACACATAGAGTTCATACATACGTTCACACACACACACACACACACACACACACACACACACACACACACACACACCTCCCTTTTCCTGAAACCCTCCCTTACATACCAGAGTGATTACCACGTCAATAGCTGTGATATGGTGAGACTGGGAGGTTGATTCATTTCCCAAAGTTTAGCTCCCACATCGCCGCAAGAACATTAAAAGTATAGGGCAGTAACAGCATCGAGAACTATATAAAATATTTCCACTTGTTAAGAACAACTTTTTCGCAGAAAGCATCAACCTGTTAAAAGCATTAACATCTGTATACTTACTGCTTACCAACGACAAAAATTGTGGAGACATAATGCAGGGCAAGCACTCACAATTCTACTTAATTTAATTCATCGGGAGAAGTTTAGAATGATTCACTCCCAGTATGTCATACCATGAACTATATAAATTTTTCCATTTTAGTCCACCATATGTGCTCAAACTGCTCCAAGAGATCAGTAACATGGCTTTCAGAGTTCTATTAACATTAATAAAGCTGATAGAGATGCTTTCCACAACGCCTGTTCAGTGTCTCTGATCACTCAGGTATATTAGCTAGGATTTACACCTACACGCGACAGGAAATAAAACACCAACAATAAACTTCCAAATGTTATCACTGATGACTTACAGCAGACCGCTGAGAGATCTAAGCGAAGTAATAGCTGTGAACGAGTCTCCCCTGTGCTGGAAGGTATTTATTACAATGACCTGCTGGCTACATCCATCTTTGACTCTCTGCTGCATTGCCAACAGGATGAGAAAGTGTCTTTTTCCTCATCTGTTCTTCTCTCTCTCTCCATCCAGATAGCGGTTAATAGGCCGCAACAGTTCCAACAGAAACACTCTGATTAAAAAGACATTCATCCTCTGCCCAGACGCATCTCGCCTTATACAGAGGCCCAATCAACACACAGACACACTCGTCCGCCCTTGTGCTGTCACATAACACGTGTGTGCAGACACACACACAAATGCAGAAATTCTTGTGTCTGTATTTATGTTTCATTTCTTTAGTTAAATGAGAGTTTCCATTGATAACGTGACATTAATGTAATAACTAGATGATACGCTGTTCTCTACAGCAACCAAAGTATGTGAAGTACGTTATATTTGACAATATATTACAGCGGCAGTGTATGACTGCAGCGGATCCTCCTCTGATAACCTGCAGCTGACCTGCATGTGACCTCTGACCCCTCCGTGCTGACCAGAGGGGAGGGGTCAGACTGATAGGAGTGACTGTCTGACACTAATGAGACAGCAGCCCTGAAAAAGATGGACGAGCTGAGGGTAAAGAAACTCTTCCAAAGCTTGATCTCAAATGCTCCTATCCCACAAAGGGCTGCGCACCAAAACTGAACGCACACATTTACACACACGTGCATGAGCACACTCTGGTGACAGCTGCATGTGAGTAGCAAACACATTGAGGTAGAGGCGAGATGCATGCACAAATGCATTGAAACTGAGATTAGACTGTGTGAACAAACTCTGAGTCAGCACACGGCTTCCATGCCAGAGTCTGTAAACTGGGTAATGAATGCGGCAGGAAGCTGTGTTGGATTCGGCACATGCAGCCCATCCAGATACATTCAGGACCAAAGCGAGCGTTAACACACTTGATGGGGCCAACTTGTGTTACAAAATTGTTCTTTCACATACCCTTTTTCACACTCATGGCTTTGTCTATGCAGTAGGCAATCCATCAACAGAGAAACCACCCACTATCAATCGACATACACAGACTCGCCAACCGGCACGCAACTAACCGTAATCGCTTCAGATACAGACTTTGTACAGACACAACCATGCCCCTTCCTACGCTTCTTATTCACACACGCATGAAGTAAATACACACGCAAGCACTCACACATAGTACCTCTGCGTTGGCACTAAACAACCGCTCTTTTGGGCATGTATACACACCATGCCAATCCATAAATCAGATGATAATTGAGTTGCATTGCACCAGTAATAAACAGAGAAGTATAAACAGCCAGTGTCTGGGCTGGGTTCACCACCTCCCACTGGTATGCTGCTGGCTGCCTTCCTAGCAACTCAAAATCACACAAGCACACGCATACAGCACACCCACACAATTGCTGAATAGCTGTTGGGTTTACAGACAAATGTAAAAACAGTGTGATAAGAGCAAAAAACACACGCGACAGCAATGCAATGGGAAGAAGCTTTGCAGAAGTCAACGCAACTCAGAGGCTATACGTCTCCAGTGACATAAGTCAGGAAACATATAAAGTCTCTCATTGTGTTATTGCTGTGAAAGGAATGAAGACCAAGATTGTTTGCCATAAATGCATAGTACATTTACTGCTCCACTGGGATAGTCAAATCTAAGCTTGCTGGGAATCAGATGTGAGCCAAAATGCCCCGATTTCCAACTTTATACCTGGGAAAGTTTAAAACCAACCAAACAGTCATGGCATGATGTCAAATGTGATGGCTAGGGACAATGCCGGCGGTATCATGACGATATGTTTAACAGGCACACTGAGAACTACTTACCCAGGTCTGCAGACGTTGATACATGGAAAAAAAATAATAGGACATTAAGCCACATGATTAGAAACATCACATGTGCAAAAAGTAGGTAACACTGTGCATTTCTAGAGTGTGATTACATCAGGCAAAAAGCATGACAGCGTGGAAGTGGTTTCAAGTGCTGGGGAGGACTAAATCTAGACAGTTTATGTCTCGTGGATTACTCCTTTATAAATAGAGCACTTAGGAATGAATTGAGATCTTACAAAGATCCGGTCACTTGGAGGGACACTGCTCTCTGAGGACACCCAGATGGTGTTCTTGTGATGTATATGAATGTCACTGAATTTTTGACCCTCACCTCTCAAGATCAGCGATTTTCTTCTCCTTGCACAATTTGTCCATCTCAGCATCCCTTAGAGCTGCCATTAGCCTCTCAACTTCCAATTGTGACTTCCCAGATTCCTCTTTGTTGCGAGCTACTTCCTGCTCCAGAAGCCTGAGACGATCTGTGATGTCTGGACACTTCCGGACTGTTTCTTCAGTGTTTTGGGTCTTTCAGAAGAAGACAGGACACAGAGAGCAAGTGGATACATTAGTGATCCACAATACACAACACAGTGTATTATTATGGAAGTATCAAAGCATATAGGACATCCCAGACTCAGTGTTTCAAGCACTGCTCTGTTTAAAGATCTTTGTGAGACTTGGCTAATTTTTAGTTTAACCTGCAAGTTGTCGCAGTTACTTTAAAATTCATGAGCTTAAGCTATCCTTTGTTAGCAAATAACTCATTGTTCTTCTGAACTCCTTATGAACCAGCAAGAGATTAGTTTGGGATAAATTGAGCAACATAGGAATTAACTGAATGAATTAATTATCAAATCTACACCATAATCATAAAGCCGTACCTTCAAACAATACATATATCCAAAATGTCAGTTTAAGCTGAGAAAGAAAAGCTTAGCCTTACAAAGTACACCTGAAGCTAACACACTGACAGTGCAGCCGAGGCTGACCAAGAAAAGGACAAAGGACAGCTACGGCTGATGGATGTTGGGCTCAGCTTGACAAAATACAGCTCAAACAGATTAAAGTTAAGCCAGTCTGGCAACAGAGATCTGAGAGAGTCTGAAATGTCCTAAAATGGCCTCTTCTGCAAACACACGCACACACACACACACACACATGCAGGCACAAACAAACAAACAAGAGCATAAAATAAGAGAACCTACCATGGGGCTTCCTGCCGGAGGCCTTTCTACTTTGGCTGGAACCTAGAAGTTAATATATATAGATCAGACAGATGTTAAGAATACAGTTTAAAGAACCAAGTACAGTCATGAGAGAGAGATTGGACACTGACAAACAGGTCAGATGAGATCATTGTGCATGGGCAGCTTTGAAACCTAAAGGAAAAGGTAAGTCAATCCTGAGTATGTGGTTAGGGTCACAATCTAGCTGAAGCAGAACCAATCTGTGCCCTCATCCGCTTTCATCCCTTCACCCCCCCCCCCCCCCCCCCTCCCCCGGTTCCTCTGCTTTTCTGTGGTTTGCGTCTATCAGATGCCTCCCCGGGCGTCCGTCATGTTTGGAGTTCAGTCATCATCATTATAAAATTGCTGTCTCTCTCTCTCTCTCTGTTTGGCTGCGATTTTATGAGACCACCAAACATCAAAAAACAAATCTAAGTAAAATGTTGAAAAAAAGAGTTAAACTGATTAATTCTTTGTTCTCTGAGAAAAATGTCCCAAATGAAGTTCGTACCCTTGAATTATCTTGCTCTCTCTTTCGCTTGGGCTGCACTTCACTCTGTCTTCTTAGTTTGGCGAAAATTGTTGAAACAGCTGAGGCCACTCGTTTAAACATCATCAAGTGAGCGCGCACACACACACACACACACACACTGAGCAATTTATTGTTGGGTGTACATAGGTCTGGGACTGTACATGTAGCTCTGCTTGAGTCTGTCATTAAAAAACAAGGAGTGTCTGTTAACTATTACCACGAGCCAATCTGAACAAATGCCTCTTTTTTACGTCTTTATAATTTCCCAATTAAACTATATGCATAAGTTGTTCCCTGAATATGAGAGATACTGCCATGGGCACTGCACATGGAGTACAACAACATGTTGAAAAAGATCTTCAGAGAACATTCATGCATACTGACGTAACTTAGCAGGAACACATTTGTAAATGTTAAAATACACACTAAAAATGATGACATTATTGTAGACTATGAGTCGTTTATTCCGTGTACTTGTTTTTTGTTCACACATTTGTATGTCCGTGGATATGACGTTGACTGACCTCTACAATATATGTGCCACATGTGACCTTAAAAAAGCCCTAAAGCTTGTCACCTAATGTGTATACTATACAAATGTGACTGTACTAAGGACTACATGATGTGAAAAGGGGGAACACTTGGCCCTCTGGAAGGCAAGCAGAGTCATTGTTTACCTCGTCCTCACCCCCGTTGCCTCCAAACCTAGCCTCATTCACTTCGTGCACACGCATCAAACCCAACTATCGTAGCTTGCACAAAACGCATTAGGCCTAAGTGGACCAGAGTTTGTTATGTTCTTTCAGTGGAAAACTGAAAATACAGAAAGGGGGAAAACAGGGGCTGAGAGGACATAGGGTCCAACAGGAATTTGTGATATTATGACAGGAGGGGGAAGGCCAGTAAAGATACGATTACATATTTGGTCAACGAAATTATTATTATCATTCCTGGAAATGTCTTAGAAGTGTAAATATTACAAATAAGTTAAATATGTGTGGCCACCAGGATCTGAAGTGGGTCAGAGGATACACAGTCACATCGAGGTTGGGTAGCATTTTTTTTTAAGTTTTGGCTCCTAAAGGTAATATTTGTCTTTGCATATCTTGGATATGACATCATTCAAATCTCATTAATGATCTGTCTGTGCAAAAACTGACAATGTCAATGTTTGACAGTCTTATATCCATGTTATTGTCAAAAAGAAAAAAAGAAATGAAAAAGGTAAGAAGATATGACATCCGCCTGGTTTGAAAAGAGTCTTTTGAAAGGACTCAAACGTGAGTTGAGGTGTGGTGACTGCCTTGCTGAATCAAGCCAAGCTTCTTTGGAAAGGTTACTGCCTTCCCCCTGAGGTGCTTTACAATGTTCTCTTTGAAGAGCTAGTGTTTAGTTTCAGAAGTCCTTTATTAACCCCCGCATCAACAAATACTGTTTTATGGGAAGAGGATGAGGATGCAGTGAAGTCAACAGAGCTCTGAGGTCAAGATAAAAAGCTCCGCCAACAGCTTGACTGAGTCAACAATACAAACATTTGCAAATATAGTGAGCGGGCCACCGTGTCTACACGACCTGATGGCAAACACGAACTCAACATCTGCATGAGAGGTAAATGTCCGTCAGGCAAAACTAGTTATTTCTCCGGTTTTTTGGAGGAATTTGAGATTTACTTCAAATAAATATGCTTCTCATACAACTATTGGATTCATGTCATGATCCCCAAAGCATTAACTGTATATCAAGCTGGTCAAATCGTGTTACACACTGCCTGATGGCACTGAGGTCAATGTGCGCTTGTGTATGTGTATGTGCGGTAGGTCTGTTTGATCAGAATCTAATCTCAGGCACCGTTTCAGTTCGCCTCTGACGTACTGATTATTACAGCCTCACAACCTTTTACACACCACTCCACGATAATAAGATC